>NC_062564.1:2100000-2190000 GCF_022837055.1 Prionailurus viverrinus
GAGGCAACCAGTTACAGGACAGAGATAAAGTAAAATGTGTGCAAATCGGACTAACCGAAATCGAGTTGGGCTAGTTATATTAATTTTATACAAAATAGACTTTCAAGCCAAATGCATTATTAGGGCAGACATGAAGGGAAAGAGCCATCTACGAGTCCCACTTTGTAGTTTATTCGTGCTCTTTACAATGGATGTGACATCTTAAAAGACAGAACAGATAGAAAAGGGAAGCACGTGTGTAAAAAATGCTCTTAGGTCATTACAACCATCACGTACTGTTATTAACCTTATGGGATCAGTGGGCAATGAGAAATTGTATACCCTGCTGCTGGGAGGGTAATTTCAATAACAACTATGGGAAATAATCTGTCATTACGTTGGAAAGCTGCCATTGGAAATAGGCAAAAATATAGAAAGAACTCAAATGCCTATCAATGGAAAAATGGATAAACAAATTATGAGGCACTCCTAGAATACTGTGATGAAAAAAATGATGCAGAGCAAAATACCAAGATCTGAATAAATCTTAGGAAAATGACATTGAGTTAAAAAACAAGCCCCAGAGAATATCACACATTATGATCCAACCCCTATAAAGTTCATACCCAGTAAAGTTAATACATGTTAAGTATATGTAAAATATGATGAAGCTAATTTTTTTAAAGTCATGTGATGGTAAATAAACAATTCTGGGGAACAGTTATCTTGAAGAGGGAAGGAGGCGGGAGACAGAGGGGACCAGAGAACCAAAGTACAAGTATATGTACATTGTTGGTAGTAATATATTTTTGGTTAGTTGGGTGCTCTTTACCGCATTCGTTAAACTGTTATGCTTTATAGATGTTGCGTATGATTTAAGCATCCAATTATATTTTAAAATAAAAGATCATGAAGGGATCTGAATAGACATTCCTTTAAAGAAGTTATACAAATGACTAATGAGCACGTGGAGAGATGGTCAACAGCATTACCCACCAGAAGATTGCAAATCAAAACCACAGTGAGATAGCACTTTATACCCGCTAAGATGATTAAAATGAAAAAATACGGATAATGCTAAGTGTTGACCAGAATGTGGGGTAATTGGAACCCTCGTGGGAATGGAAGACGGTGCGGCCCCTCTAGAAAATACAAATGCTCCTGAGTAGACAGCCAGGAAGAGCGAGAATGTATGTCCACGTAAAACTCATACATAAATGTCCACAAGCGGCATTATTCATAACAGGCAGAAAGTGGAAACAACCCTAACCCCCTTCAAGTGTTGACTAGATAACGAAGATGTGTGTCTCCACACAGTGCAATACTCTTCGGTGATAGAAAGAAATCCATGCTCCAGTATGGATGAGCCTTGAAAACATGATGCAAAGTCAAAGAAGCTGGTCACAAAGGACCGCATATTGTGTGATTGCCATTTATATCAAATGTCCAGAATCAGCAAATCCTTTGAGGCAGAAAGTAAATGAGTGCTTGTCTAGGGCTTGGTGGGGAGGGGGAAGCAGAGATTGGGTAGTGAAATCTCAGTGGGACAGGGCTTCCTTTGGGGATGATGGAAATGTCTTAAAGTTGGTCGTGGTGATTCATGAGTAACTCTGTGAATATATAGACAGGTTCCACTGGACACTTTAAATGGGTAGATTGTGTTTAAGTGTAAATTGTTTCTCGATAATGCCTGTAAAATGTAAAATAAAACCAACCACAAGAAGATTATGAAGGGAAATTCAAGTGCAAAGAACAAGGCGTCATTAGTCACGGGACGAGGTCACAGGAAGATTACCTCCGTGAGACGAATCATTTCAGGGCAGAAAGAGGTATTTGTGGTCTTAAGTTTTCAAAGAAGTCTTCATCAAAACAGAGAATCCTTAGCTGTACATGAAAATAAACCCCTGAAGTTATTTTGGGGGGGTGTTCAAATGGGAAATCACTTCCAAGAACCTTGGTCAGTAGGAAATAAGCTGCTGCAATTATCTGAAATTTACAAAGTCTGAAGGGAATGTTAATTCTATTGTCAGTATAATCAGTATAATTTGTAAGAATTGTCTAATTTTCATTTGGAGCTTCTGTTCTATTTAGAATGAAATATTCTGTTATATCCTTCTCAAAATTTAGCTTCTTTAGGGAACAATAGCTCTACAGAATATTTAAGAGCTCCTGGACAGTAACGTGTCTTATCTTTTTGCCTACACTAACATCCCGGTAAAATTTAGATCACCAGATGCAGGATGTGTAACCATTCAAAGACATGGGAGGAATTTAACGCAAAATTGCATGTGGAGAAATTAGAATATAATCCAATTTGGTACGGATGAAAAAGTCTTCATAGTGCCGTATTCTTACGGTCATACTAGAGCAGAAGATAATATGGCATATTCTGGTGCTAAGTGGATGATACCCATGCTTTCTATAGATCTTATACTTGCAAGCCTGAGTATCTGGAAAGCAAATTTCTTGACACCAAATCCTATCTTCTCATTAACTCATGATGTAGAAACAGTGCTGTAGGGCTACTTTAAAAAGTTTTGACTGTATGGGGCGATTTGCTTATGTGACACGTATTAGGGTTCTCCAGAGATCCAATAGGAGATAGATGATAGATAGATAGATAGATAGATAGACGGACGGATACTAGGGGATATATTCGAGGGAACCAGGGGTGGCTCAGCTCTAGCAGCTGGAGAGAGAACTCAGGCTTCCTGTTTCCTCTTTGTTTCTCTTCAGACCCTCAAGGGCTTGGTAGAGGCCACCTGCCCTGCTGAGGGCATTCTTCTTTAAGGTCTACTCATTCAAATGCTAATCTCTCCCAGACACACCCTCCTGGCAGGACCCAGAAATAGTATTTCCTGACTCCTCTGGCCTCCCTTAGCCCCAAGGTCAACGTTGACATTAAAATTAGCCATGGCACTCGGAACTTGACTGGAAATAGATTTCTATCTTTGTAGATCAAATGAGAAAAAAACCCTTAAGCAAAACTAGAGTTATTACTGAGTGCAAGGAAAGCCTAATATCCAAGCGTGTTAATCGTCCGTAAAATATTCTATGCAGCCTTCCTCTTGGCCCTGGACCAAACGCCTGCCCCAGTCACACGCCAGGACAAAAGCGCGCTTGTCCTCAGTGTTGCAAAGTCTCCGGGGTTCTCTTCCACAGCTCACCTCCACCTGGCCGTTGTGTTTCTCTCACATTATGTGCAGCCCTCACTGAACCCTAAACTCCTTAGGGCTGAAGCTTTTCTTGATCCATACTCTATCTACCTGGAGCCTTGCCTGATGCAGGAAGCACCATTTAGAGGTCAAGGTTATGGATTCTGGGTTCAACCTGCTTGAGTTTAAATGCCACTTAGGAGGCGGTGAACAAGGGCTGGGCATTTGAGACGACGCTGACCTTTGCCCACCGCGACAGGAGCGAACTTCACAAACGCTCATGTCAGTTTTCCGTTGCTTCCAAAGCCCACGCTCGCACACGGCCTTCAGTCCCGCACTTGGGCCATCGCCAGCGAATTTCACCGTGGCCTCCCCTGTGTCGCTGGCATTTTCTCCTTCACACGTGCTGTAGCAGAAACCTGGCGCTCTCAGGGGACGCTTCTTTCCCTGAACCCCTTTCAAGTGGTGACTAGTCTGTTCTGAACCACGAACCCTCTTGTCCAAGCAGCCCCCCTGAATTCCGGTCTCTGAGATCTCGTGCTACCGCATTGCTCACGCTGCTCCTGCTCGTGGCTGCCGTGCCAGGAACCACTGGGTCCCCCTCCCCGGTGCTGCTTGGGGTCCCTTTTTGCTCACTGTCATCCTCTCCAAGACGCCCAAAGTGGCACCTCCACCGTCCGTGTCACAAAGCTGGGTCCCCCTTCCGCAGGTGACTCTCTTGTGGAAAACGCCTATCTGCACTGCGTGTCTTACCTACCGTATTGTGGCATCCGCCTTTCTCTATTATGGTGTTTATTTTACCGTCTTTTATTTTGTACTTAAGTCCTTGTTCTCGGTTCTCTGTCTTGTCTACTCTGCACACTACTGAATGCCTCCAAAACTCACGATTCACATGCTTAGGACATTGCTCTAATGCTTTTGTTAGGAAGCGTAATTCTAATACATTAAAATTCACTTTGCAAAGGGAGGAGTTTTGACAAGCGCCTACCACTGTGTTACCACCACCACCACAAGATATAAAATAGATCTAGAATATTCCCATCACCCGAGAAGATCCTCTGTGTGTCTCCACATCTGTCCTCACCTAACAGCTCCTGGTAACCACCGATCTGCTTTTGGTCACTGTTGTTTTGTCTGTTGTCAATGTCATATAAGGGCGATTATATGCTCTGTGACCTTCTCACAACCCTCTTTCCTCACAAAATGCTTCCTGGGTTCATTCATGTAGCTTCGGGTATCCCCAGTTCATTCTTCTTTACGGCTTAATAACATCTTATTGTATGAATGTGTGACCATTTGTATTCTCTCCTGTTGGTGGGTATTTAGATTTTCAAGTTTTTGGACATTATGGCTGAAGCTGCTACAAATATTTGCATAGGAGCCTGCTCGTAGGAACTTTTCCGTGTCCCTCCGGCACATGACCGCTGGGCTGTGACGTAGGTCTGTGCTTACACATTTATAAGAAATTGCCAAACGGTTTCACAGAGTGGCTGTACTTTCTCATTCCCCCCGGAAGTGTAGAAAATTCTGGTTCTTCCAAATTTTTGCCAAACCTTAATATAATCTTGTTGATAAAAGCTGTTTTAGTGACTGTGTGTGTTACCTGCTTGCAGTTTTGATGAGGGAGCCACAGGCAGGCTGACACCCCCCCCCCCCCCCCCCACCGGGGCGGGGTACCGTGACATTCCTCAGGCTCTCCTGGCTGTCCAAGGACAGAGGGGAGGGAAAAACAAATAACAGACAGAGGTCACAGTCATGCGGGACCTGGGTCTCCATCAGTTTACCAAATCTCTTAGTAAATTATAAGAAAAGGCAATCTTATCAAGAGTCTCGTGTCCAGAAACCTATAGACTCAGTTTTCTGGAGCCCCAACATCATCCTCCATGGTCATGTGGGGAGCAAGGCAGGAGGAAATGGTAAATAAGAGGAAATTTCTTTATAGCCTGCCCCCCACTGACAGATACTTGAGGCAGGCAGGGTTCTCTAGGAACCCCCTGCTGTCTCAACATTAATCCTTTGCTGGGGGGAAGAACTACCTCAGCCCCACAGTATATGGGCCTCCAGGATCCTGGGAGTCTCCTTCAGATATGAGCACAAACCTCCTTTTTTCCCCTCACCCCCCAACTCCAGAGTCGACAACAGTCACTCCTCAAAACGCCAGCGTGGCCTCTTCCTGCCCACGGGTCCTGTCCCCATGCTTTAATAAAATCACCTGTTTATACCAAAGACGTCTTCAAGAATTCTTTCCTGGCTGTGGGCTCTCCAAAACCGTGTCAGTTATAATTTCTAAATTTTTTAACTGAAAAAGGAATAAATATATAAACGGATGAAGTTTCAAGACGTGTTCTCTTCTCTGGCCACACGCTTTATGCCTTTGCAGTGTTTTATGGTTTTCAGGTATTTTCAGCCGGACTTCTCTCAATATAAATATGATGAATCACTTCAAATCCCTTAAGTGGTAAATTTTGATAATCATACCTAACTTAGAGTAAATTGGAAAATGTTTCTTTGTAGACTGTATTTGATTAGTTTTCAATGTTTCTTTACATTTTATTACTATAGGATATTTTTAGAGACGAGTGAATCTTTTAGATTGGGTATTTATCCCATTAAAAATACAAGAATAATGACAAATATTTTGGATAAAGAACTTCGCTCATTCGCGGCTTTCTCCTCGAATGATGGGATGGAAAAGAAATCACTCTTTAAAGGCATCATTTACTTTTTTTGTGTGGCAAAAATGGAAAATGTTCAAAGTGAGGGAGCTTGGCAGACATATTCAAGGAGTTTAAGAAATGTCCTCACTACTCATGGTTTCCAGCTCAGTGTGAATGAGTCCTCACACTCAAACTGTGCGTCAGGTGCTAAAATCAGGGCATGAAAACAATACAGTGTTGTATGTTATGATTTTAAAAGCAAAGACAATAATTGAAACTTTAAAGTTTTTTTTTTTCAACGTTTTATTTATTTTTGGGACAGAGAGAGACAGAGCATGAACGGGGGAGGGGCAGAGAGAGAGGGAGACACAGAATTGGAAACAGGCTCCAGGCTCTGAGCCATCAGCCCAGAGCCCGACGCGGGGCTCGAACTCACGGACTGCGAGATCGTGACCTGGCTGAAGTCGGACGCTTAACCAACTGCGCCACCCAGGCGCCCCAATAATTGAAACTTTAATAAAGTATGTGGCTTCCACAATCACGCGATTTAGGGATTCCACTTCTCATTATGATGGAGTCATTTGTGGGCAGCCCAACGGTCTTGCTGAGACTAACCGAAAAGCCAGGTAAGTTAACACACAAACATTTGAAGACATCAGAGAACTTCTGAGCACACAGGCTTTACGTGGCCAAGCTTTCAGAGACAGAGAACTTCGAATGCGAATCAAGATGCTACTTCCCAGAGATAATTTGCCAGTTTTCATCATGGGACGGGGTCTGGAGAGACCAGGAAGAATGCCTTGCAGAGTACGTCTGCTCTGGGCAGAGGAGCCCCAAGAGTTTTTGTCACCTGCTGGGCTGGAGAATTAACAAATAGAGATTTTGGTTTTTTGTTTTTTAATTTATTTTGAGAGGGACAGAGACAGTGCAAGTGGGGAAAGGGAGGAGAGAGAGGGAGACGGAGAGTCCCAAGCAGGTTCCGTGCTGTCAGCACAGAGCCTGATGTGGGGCTCGAACTCGGTATCACAATCAAATCTGCAAGATGGTGACCTGAGCCAAAACCAAGAGTCAGACGCTTAAGCTACCGAGCCACCCAGGTGCCCCAACAAATGGAGATTTCAGGGCCAGGATCTGGTGAGGAAGGAAGGTGATTTTCCAGATTCTGACACAGCACAGCTCAGAGGCTCTCCAGAGCCGAGTCAGGGAGGCACGGATGCCAGAAGAAAGGGTGCACTACTTTAAAAACAACAAAACAAACACACACACACGCAACAGCATCGATGTTTCCAGCTGACTTCAACAGGGACGGCAGAAGCAAGGATCAATGGTGGGGCATCTTCGTAGCGTTGAAAGAAAACAGCTATTCACATAGACTTCTGTATGTTCAGTGACATCTCCAAACTGAAAGCAAAAGAAAGAGCGTTCGGGCGAAAAGGAAAACAAGAAAGCTAAAAACATGCGTCAACAGAACTACAGTTATGGAATTACTAAAGGGAGTTCTTCTGCATTAAGAAAAGAAGATTGACGTGTGAGGGTGTAGCTTTCCAACGAGTACTAAATAAGCCACAGTGATCCAATGCACCGTATAACGCATATAGACAACAATATAGTGCCATAATTATGTAATGGGATAAATATCGCTACAGTGGGAATCATATGACACTAGAGGAATGTGTCAAAGTCGCACATGGTACGCCTTAATTTGCACAGTGTTATATGTCAAGTATATTCAATAAAAAGAGGGAAGAAAGTGATCCCAGATGGAACATGAACATTCAGGAAATAATGAAGGACAATTGAAAAATAAATTGGTTAGTAACTTGTGTAAGTGAAAACCAACCGTAAAAAAGCAATAATAGTAATTCCTTACGCTGGTGAAAATATATGTAGAAAAAAAGATGCGTGGCTGCAAAAATGCGGAGGGAGAGGGTAAGTGGAGGTAATGTGCTCTCAGTTTCCAGCTTTTGCAGTCACAGTAATAAGGATAATTTATGTTGGACTGTGTTACGTGAAGGTGCATGTTGTGGTTTCTAGGGAAATAACCAGAACATTCATTAACAAATGCATTACTAACAAGTAAGTAGAAAGCATTTTTTTTAGGTTTGTGAAAGTGTTAAAAACAGATTAAGACTCTTTTTCCAGAAAAATACTAATAGGCTGTTTTGGCAGGATTTCTACCAAAAAGTCATTTCCTAATAGAAGCGATACTGTTCCCTTACACAACTATATAGATCCTCATTTGAAATAGGATCCCACTTATTTTTAACTCTTTCTTAATGTATTCTTGGTGTGTGATGAAAATAACGTAAGGCAGAATATAAATCATTTAATGATGATGTTATTTAAATAATAACTAGTACGATGCTTAAAAAACTCATTTACCTTTTGACAAAAAGTGAAGAATTTTCTGATTATAACCTTCTACATTCAGATTAGATACGAACATATTTTTTTCCAGGTGGATTCTACACCCTCCTGCAGTGCTGAGGAAGATCACTGTTGTGTTTTAAACCAGCTGCCTGGAAAAAAAATACGGTGTTTTTTTTTTTTTAACGTTTATTTATTTTTGAGGCAGAGGGAGACAGAGCGTGTGTGGGGGAGGGTCAGAGAGAAGGAGACGCAGAATCTGAACCAGGCTCCAGGCTCCGAGCTGTCAGCACGGAGCCTGACGCGGGGCTCGAACTCACAGACTGTGCGATCATGACCTGAGCCAAAGTCGGCCGCTTAGCCAACTGAGCCACCCAGGCGCCCTAATAAATATGGTGTTTTAATGCATGTATCCATGAATGCAGGTTCTTGAGGGCACATGCAGTTGCTAACTGTAGCATATGCTCATGAGAATAGCAAAATAATTTTTCTTTATTGCAACAAGGGTAAGATCCCAAGAAGAAAAGGAAAAGAGTTCATTCACTTGTTACCGTTATCTTATAATGTTCGTTTTTTTCCCCTTGATTTCTCCAGTGCAAAAATCTGAACCATTTGCAGCATTTTTAATCTCTTGTGTGCATACGTTTGTCCCTGCAAAACTAGCTTCCTCTGTGTCTCCAACTCAGGCAGATGAGTGGAGCCTCTCTGGGGAAGTCATCCGGAAGGCCTCCTGTTAGCTCCTCCTTAGAAAGGAGACCCAGGGGATTGTGGCTGGTAAGGGGGGGGGGGTCTCTTCACACCCTATACTTCATGCTAATCCCCCAAAGAAGCTTGGCCAGAGACTTTATAGATGTCGGTTTTCCTGTCGATCGCCCTTGAAATTAAGAACTGTGGTCTTGCTAGGCGGCGATTGGGCCTTGCGTGACTCCCGTAACAGCACTGAATGGATCCCAGGTGCTGTGCTAAGTGCTTCACATCTGTTAAGTCAATTCTCACCAGAAACCCAGAAGTCGATATTTGTATTATCTTAGTGGTACAGACCAGGGAACTGAGGTCTGGAGAGCTTGCATAACTCGCCCAGTGATCCTAGAGCCAGTAGGGAATGGTGTCAGGATTCCGATCTGTCCCCAGGTGTGTGGTGAACCACCCCCCAGGCCCGCCTCCGCCCTGTGCACGCAGTGTGGCTGGGATGGTTGGGTCCAGATGCACGATATCCGGTTCTCCACTGCTTCCAGAAGAAACTGGGACACCTGCTTCCTTGAAGGCTGTAGCCGTTGAAATGTGAGTGGGACCAGGCAAGTCCCGTCTGGGCTGATGCAATAGTTTAACAGCAGCGCCTTAAACAACTTTCATTTTAAATAACACAACACCTCGTCACGTAGTGATGAACACTTTTTGTTCTTTGGCATTTGAGAAAAATACAAAGGTGGTGCTTGCTATTAAGAGTCCCCTGCCCAGAATAACTCATAGATTTGGTATTTACAGGTTCAGTGTGAAATCTTACGCCCATGAAGTTTAGAAGAAGGCAACATTTTTACTGTAGGATTATGTGAATACATATCATGAAATGGCGATCTTTTTGTTGAAATACCTATGTTTGAGGTCTTTTCAATGCCTTTGTTGGGATTTATTAATCTTTTCAGAACAGAACATTGCTGAGATCAATTGAAGGCAAAAATGGTTACAACTGCAAATATTCTTCTGCCATGGTTTTCCTTTAACGTCTTTACTTATTCTCTAAATGAAAAACTAAACATCAATTTATCAAAATGTATTTTTGAGGGCGAGGCGCTTACCGGTAAATTAGTGAAAAGCGTGCCTTTCTATGGCACCGACCCACACTCCAGACAGATTTCCCAAAATATCATAAATAATAGGAACTGCTCGCATAAATTTGAAATCTCAGATGATAAATAACAATTGATTTTAATAGAATGAACTAGAAATATCAACTCTAGAGCATTTCCTTCAAACATAATGCTAATGGGTACTTTCCTTTTCGGGACTGATAGTTATAATCCCTTTCCCACCGTGAAACAACAAACCTATAAAATGTAACCGAAAGAGCGGTATTTTAAAGTGTGCAAATGAAGATACATACATTTCAAAAAATCAAAATATGATTTCAAAGGAACTAAATCCTATTTGTTCCTAAACATGGTTAAATAGGTTTTTGGTTTTTTTTTAGTGTATTTCACTGATAGGCAATATAAAGCCAAGTCAGAATATAATTCCTTTATACTGGACGAGGAACCATAAATTAAGCTGCTTCATAACACGGACATAATTCTTTCCTCTCTGCATATGCTGTCAGTCAACATTTTGGACGTGAATTTCCAAAAGGGCTTACCATCTCCTTTTTCTCCTTCCCATCTGGCTCCAGGGTCTTTGACGTTGTTAGAGGCTCTCTCTATGTATTCTTGCGAGTTTGGCAAGAAAAGAAATCTATTTTCTATGCTTGGGGATCTGAGATAGGAACAGTTATGTGATCTGACCATGCACAAGGTGAGTTTCGAAACCGCTCTAAGAGCTTGGCTGTCTGTAGGGATTTCAAGGCAGCAGTGTTCTCAAAAACAGAAGCTCTCCTGCGCGTTTGTTATCTAGGTATATGACTTACCCATCTATGTTTCTTTCTTTGTGACTCCTCGGAGAATAACAACTTAATGTAAGTTTATCTACGCTAATGTGGACGCATGAATCCAATGAAACTAACAACTCTACCTTGCTACAGAATAATTTGGGGCGCGCTTCCCCCTGACCACTCGCTGTTTTGCCCTGCTGGGTTTCTGTCTCCCTAACGTCCCCCCTCATCTGCGGCCCGTGGGAGAGATGGCCGGTTTGTCTTCTGAAAACAGTGAAGGCAGAATGACTCTGGAGGCCAGGCACGGTGGAGGGAACAGTGAGTCCCGAGGCTGATGGAGGGGGTGGTCCGATGTCCAAAATGAGAACAACCCTCTTGTCACCTTTCTACCAGAATATCCACGAGAGACACACAGTCGGAAGAGACACGGGAAGATTCCTCTGTAGAGACCGTGGGTGGCGACAGAGGGCATCGACACAGAGTCGGTCCCTGAGGAAAGGCCAGCTTACCTGAAAGGTGAGCTCCACCAGCCAGAAACCCTCACCTGGGCCCGCAGAGCTTCTAAGGACATCGCTAGTGTGTCCTTGTAGGAATGAACCAAGCACTGAGGGCCCGCGGACATTCGGAACACAAAAGAGACTAAAGCCCACCACGTCGAGCCGGAGCCGAAATAGGAGATCAACAGACTGAGCCCCCGGGGGCCCCACATTGTGCACTGGTTTTATTGTCTCCTTCTAGATAGTCACAGGGCACCTGCCCTTTGGAACGTTTGCGAGGACACTGGGAGCTGAGCAGGGAATGGTGCTGGCAGACAAGTTTCAGGCCGGGAGGCAGGTGGCTGGGTGCGGAGGGGACGGGACGCAGGGGCAGAGGCGGGTACCCGGGACGTGCAGTGGCCGCACAGCCAGGCGTTTCGGATGAAGGACTAGAAAGTGTGAGGGTGGAAGGAAGACGCAGGGAGACAGGTGTCCGGTTCCGTGCGGGTGTGAGTGAGCGGGTGGTCCCGGAAAGGGGGAGCCTGTGGACAGGGACAGCGGGAACGCAGGTGACGGACGTGGTGCCACCAGGAGCAGAACACAGCCAGGGAACGAGGTCAGATGACGCGGTAATTCAGAGTGACAAGAGGTAGGGAGACAAGGGACACCTGGGGCACGAAGGATAAGTTGGTGTTAAAAAGAGGCAGGTCCAGAGGAGACACATGGGCCGTGGCCCCCCGCAGCCTGCTGGTCTTCTGGGGCAGGACACGGGCTGCGACTGACAAGGGCACTCGGGCCGGGCGGCAAATAGGACTGAAGTAACAGGCGCTCTGGGCACCTGCTGGCCCCGTGGAAACCTATTAACGCAGCAACACAGAGAAACCTCTTCTTTTTTTAACATTTTGTTTTTTAGTTTTGAGGAATAGAGAGAGAGAGAGCGTGAGAGGGAGAGGGGGAGACAGAATCCGAAGCAGGCTCCAGGCTCCGAGCTGTCAGCACAGAGCCCCACGCAGGGCTCGAGCTCGAAGACCGCGAGATAATGACCTGAGCCGAAGTCGGACGCTTAACCGACTGGGCCCCCCAGACGCCCCTACTCTCTTTCCATTTTTGATGCTTATTTTAGATGTCGGGCTTTTGGTGAACAGCTATTTTTTGTGCAAGAAGGAAGATGTCATTTTATATAAAAAGTGTATTTTTTTTCACCCAAGGATATTCGTTCGCGGATTTTTCGGGGTTTACAGGGTGGACCCCTGGTTTCTTCTTTCCTGCTGCCTTTCAGGCCATTAGCTCCCTGCTGCCAGGTCAGAGTGGCCCGTGTCACCTGACCGCAGGTCCCTGTCAAGCACAAGAGACGCCTTCTTTCCCTTGCAGGAAAGAGCGAGAAGAACAGGCAAAACACTGAGTGTGTTTCGTGCAGATGTATGCATCCACCGAACTCGTCTGATGTCAAAGATTCGCTTACAGATTGAATGATTTCTTCCCCCTGAAAACCCAAGCTGTGTTCCTCTCTCAGATTTCAAAACTAATGATACCCATCCCGCGTTCTGCACTTAGGTGACGCTTCTGCGGGTGATGGATTCGGCACTTGCCAAAGCATTTTAGCTCCGCAGCCCTAAGCAAAAATAGTCATTTAGTTGAAATATGCAGTGATGAGGGCACGAGGGTCAGGGCACTTTTTAAGAGAGAACTTTAAAGGGTGATTTTCCACAGCTCCTTTCTCTGATTTTATTTTTTTTTTAATTTTTTTTTCAACGTTTTTTATTTATTTTTGGGACAGAGACAGACAGAGCATGAACGGGGGAGGGGCAGAGAGAGAGGGAGACACAGAATCGGAAACAGGCTCCAGGCTCCGAGCCATCAGCCCAGAGCCCGACGCGGGGCTCGAACTCACGGACCGCGAGATCATGACCTGGCTGAAGTCGGACGCTCAACCGACTGCGCCACCCAGGCGCCCCATCCTTTCTCTGATTTTAAACGTGCAAAGTCCTCAAGAATACTTTTTCCATCTCCTCTTCCCGTCTGCCGTCTCTCCAGTAAATTGGCAACGACCACTTACCACCGTTGTAAAATACAGGTCACGTCACGTACAAGAGGCTTTCCAGAAACTGCTTCCCCCAGCTTTATTAATGAGGGAAAGAAACAAGAACAATGGGTCTGGATTTTCCTAACTTTTCTATGTAAGAACTTCCGCCATTGGCATTGAAGGTTAATGATGAAGGTTATTTAATAAGGGATAAGTTGTCCTGTAACGTTTCACATTGTCCCTGAGTGCTGAGTACAGACATGGAGAATCAGCCCCAAGTTATTTACGAGCTGCCTCAGCGATCAGTCTTATAAATGTGTGTGCAAACCACTCATCATTGGAGTCAAAGTCAAAGGAAGATTGAATCGCTTACATGATTACAGAAAAAAATGACAAAAGTAAGTTAGAATTAAACATAAGTGCGAGAGGAATTGGATGAAGTTGGACAAGGAGGTTCATTTACCAACAAATCTAGTGACAAGGTGCTAAGACACTGGTAGCATTATTTGCAAAAATACATATGTTTGTGTACATTACCTTTAAAAATAATTATTTTTATGATAATAATTACCACGTTATTATATCGATTGGCAATAAAGACAATATTATGTGATAGGCAGTAAAGACTGCCCATTTTTTTTCGGACGGTCATTCATGCTCACAAAGATTGTGTCTCCAGTAAGTAATGGGGCTGCAATGCAAATCCACACCTCGTGCTCCCCCAGTGAGCTTGGCTGTTCAATTCTGTGGGACCTTTGTGAGCGGGTGCGATACCTGTGCACATCATGTTCAACTGTACACGCCTGGCAGGGATACTTACCGGAAATGTTTTATGGCTTTGCATATGTGCATGTGTGTGTGTGTGTGTGTGTGTACGTATGTGTAGGATGTATATTTTCTTTTTGGGAGTTACACGACTAGTAGTCCTCAATGTACCTTTCCATTTTAAATTCAAATTTACAGGTGCCTGGGTGGCTCGGTCGGTTGAGCGACCGACTTCGGCTCAGGTCACGATCTCACGGTTCGTGGCTTTGAGCCCTGCGTCGGGCTCTGTGCTGATGGCTCAGAACCTGGAGCCTGCTTTGGATTCTGTGTCTCCCTCTCTCTGCCTTTCTTCCATTCATGCTTTGTCTCTGTCTCTCGAAAATAAACATTAAAAACAATAAAAAGTAAATAAATTCAGTTGTACATTTAAATATTCCAATACTGGGGCGCCTGGGTGGCTCAGTCGGTTAGGAGTCCGACTTCGGCTCACGTCATGATCTCACGGTCTGTGAGTTCGAGCCCCGCGTCGGGCTCTGGGCTGATAGCTCAGAGCCTGGAGCCTGCTTCGGATTCTGTGTCTCCCTCTCACTCTGACCCTCCCCTATTCATGCTCTGTCTCTCTCCGTCTCAAAAATAAATAAACGTTAAAAAAATAAAAACATTAAAAAAATATTCCAATACTGATTTAATGAGAACATGAAGGTTGAAGGCCGTTGTCTATGAAAAAAACCCTCCTCAGGATTATGAGGAAAGTTTGGATGGAAATATAATTCTTTGCTTACGTATGCTATTCCTTATTATCTTGACTTCAGTTTGCACGACTGGAAGTGGAGTGTGTATCTTCGATGCAATTATTTCAACGGTGCTTTACTCAGCATCTCAAATGTTTCTGGGAGCTTCTGTTCAGAAGGCACTTATCACCCCACGTTGTAATTGCATGCGCCCACATTTATCTTTTGTTTCATGCAGCCCTGCTGTCCTCGCAAGGCTCTGATTCCAGGAGGAGGAAACAGGGGACAAGCCTGTTCCTCTGCCGTGTGAGGCGGTCTGTGACAAAGAGGATTCCTGAGGGCTCTACCGTCTCCCAGGTGGGTGTGTGAACGTGGCGGTCGCATTCCAGCAGCACATTCGTGGGCTCATTGGTGTGGAGACCATACCACGTAGGGTCCAGGAGACTGGAAGGGACGAGACGCAGTCGGGTCGGATGCATTGGCATGGTCTGCTGATCGGGTGGTTGTGCCCTACTGAACAAGCAAGGGGGTGGGGGCGGCGGTGACTTCCGTGTCTAGATGGAAACGTGCACCTGTCCCGAAGCCCGAGCTGTCAGTGTAGCTATGATGCAGTTTCTGAAAACGAATGAACACCGGGAAGGGTGTAATTGCAAACCGTCGACTGGAGACAAGTCACATCCTCCAGGCCAATAGTAGCACGGTGCTGTTTTCTTCTCCCGGTGATGAATGTGCGTTTTAAAACTTGGTGGGGACCAAGATTCCCACTGTGGCTGCTCTTTGGTGCCACGTATCCGTCTGCGTGGGAGCAGAGGGCTGGCCGAGCACCTCTTGTTCACCCTGCACGGACACCTGCTTCTCCGTAGGAAGGGTCACCCATTCCTCGGTGTACTTTCCCCATTTCAGCCTGAAATGCGATACAGTTGGAGGATTACGATTTGAATTAAAGTTCCCCATGAGAAATTTACTTTCACGCGTCCCTCAAACTAAAATCTCTGAAAGACTATTATGTGACTAAAGACACGCTGTGTCGTGTGCCTCTCGCCAAAGAAATGCCATCTTTGATCTACTCAGGAGCCTTCTTGCCCCCTGTGCAGAGCGGCCACCATCTTGGGACTTGAACCGCACGTGTGCAAGGGGTCTATAGAGACCCCCCCCTGAATTATTGATTTCCATAACAGTGTGCGTGTGTGTGGCGGGCCGGGCGAGTTTGAATAGATTTTCCGGAGTAGAATAATGAAGTCGGTTTCTCCTTCAATATTTCATTGAGGTTTGATGGGCAGAGCATAAGATGCCCAGACGTGACCTAAAGTGGATTTCTTAAACCACAGCCTGGGACGAGGCTGATGATTTCTGTCTCCAAGTGCCACGGCTCTTCTGTCCTAATGCAAGCGCGTGTTTTGCCAAGTGCGGTGGGAAGCCCGCGAGTGGGTCCTGAAACACCCAGGCGTCAACGGTACCCGTCCCTCCTGCTGCTGAAGTTTGCGTGTCCTCTCCGTATTCTGTCCCTGCTTCTTGTCAGACACGCGGTTTACCAGCACTTCCTCCCACTCTGTCATGTCTTTTCATCTCCTAGCTGGGGCTCTCGTAGAGAAAAACACTTCTACTTGTGACGAAGTTCGGTGTGTCACATTTTCCTTTTACGGATCCGGCTTTTGGTGTGAGGTCCAGAAACTTTTTTGGCCTAACCTTAGATACTGAAGGGTTTTTTTTTTTTCCTAAAAGTTTCACAGTGGGGCATTTTACATTTGAATCTTTGATACATTCTGAATTAATTTTTGTATAAGGTGTAGAGTTCGGTCAATATATGCATACGTATTCCATGGATACCCTAGTGTTCTAGCATCATGGGCTGAAAATGCCGTCTTTCGCCTGTTGAATTGCCTTTGCCGGGTGGTGGAAAATCAGTTAGTTCGGTGCACTTGTGTGAGTGCACTTCCGAGCCCTACACTCGGTCTGCCTGATGCGTGTGTCTCTTCCTTCGCCAAGTCCGCAGCCCTGACCGCAGCAGCCATCTGACGAGATTTGAAATCGGATGGTTGGGCCCCTCTTTTGTTTTATCCTTCTTTTTAAAAGTTGGTGGAGCCACTGTGGTAAAAAGCTGCTGTAGTTCTTTCGTCTTTCACTGGGAAATCGGAACAAAATTCCTGGCCCATCCACCAACCTTGAAAAAACTCTGAAAGAAAATATTAGCGAAACAAATGAAACACCCCCTGGAAAGAGATGGAGATTCGGGGCAGAGGAGGTTAAGTGCTCACCGAAGACCCCTGCTCCCCTCTGAGAACACGGGGTTATGTGGGGGAGTGACCGCTCACCCCCATCACCTCGGTCACGCCATCTACAGAATTGGCTAAGGGGCTGCGAGCGTGAGAGATTTGTGCCATATCGCAAGCCTGGCTCGTCAAAAAGGTCCTGTTCGATAACCCGTCTCTTTTCTCCATTTGATTGGCTGACATGAAGACAACCCCATTATCATGATGTTAGGAACCACAGATGAAAAATGAAAAAGCCACATGGCAGACCAAGCCCGGGTGTTTGAGTCACCATTTGGAGAGCTCCTGGGAACAGGAGTACTTTTCCGGGGGACATGTGTGGGCGACAAGGTAGGGCCAAGGTAGATGTCATTGTACTGATGACTCCTGGTTCTTACCCTGGGTGGTGGGCTCACACAAGCTCTGCTTGACGCTCTGAACCATAGACGTGCTGGCCTCCTGCTCCAAGTCTCTTTGGTCGTCCCTGCGTCTGCTGCTTGCTCCCAACCCCCCTTTCACGTGTCTTTCCTCAAAAACATTTTTGTAGCACATTTGACATCACTTGCTTTTCCTTCTAAGTAGTCCACGATTAAGGAAGCATAGCTTATTCATCTTTTGAGGACTCAATATTTCATGCCTGAAAAATTGTAGGTGTTCTATTGGCTGAAAGAATCAACAGTATTATCCAAAATAACAACTAGCTTTAGCTTTATCAGGAAATTGTTATTACGTTGGATCATAAAGAAATTTATTTATTTACTTATTTTTGAGAGGAGGGGAGGCAAAGAGAGAGAGGTTGAGAGAGAATCCCAAACAGGCTCCGAGCTGTCAGAGCAGGGCCCCATGTGGGGTTTGATCCCAAGAACCATGAGATGGTGACCTGAGCCAAAACCAAGAGCCAGACGCTTAACCCACTGAGCCCCCCAGGTGTCTGTTATTTGGGATTTTTTAAAATCTGACATTTAGCAGAGAAATATTCCACATTCACACGTAAATGTGCCGACTGGTGTGATATTTCATGATCTACAAACAAACAGGACATTTCAAAGTCTTCCAAAAACCTCACCGGAGGTCTGAAGTCTCACACTGGGGCTTTATAAATAAGCACTACGGTTCATTATCGGTTATGGATCAGATAGTGGAGAGTCCATTCAATGTAATGAAGAAATACTGAACAAATCTCACCCCAAGTCTCTGCTTGTCCGGGAGCCTTTATCGATTTTCAGTATACCGGTTGTGGTTTCGCTGGATTAATTAGCACCTGTCTTGGAAGACTGATCTTGTGTCCCAAATCATCTACTTCCTCTTTCTTGGAGAAATAGATATTCAACAGAAATGACTGAAACCCACAGAGATCATTACCCAACACGAATCCATCATTTCTGCACCACCGCAGATGTATTTTTCAAATTTGGTGGAAGCAAAGTGTTGCCTAGATGTTTTTCTTTGTAGTACGTAACCTGGAAGCTGTGGGTCTCGTGCATGTTTGCAATTTCTGCCATATTGGTGCGTTGGGACTTTAATGGTGCGAAAGTTTTGGGGGTCACCAATTAATTATTTTGTCAGTTGCACTACAATCGTATGACAAATTACAACAAGCATTTAGAGACCATGATATAATTAGGTTATGTCCAGTATAGAACATCGCTGTCCTGGCGAGTGAAAGAAAAGTGTGCGGGTGGCTTTAAGCTCATCTCTGCCCCCCGGCCCCTGTCTTTCTGTCTCACCAGATGAGTGGAGAAATGCACTCGCTGAATCAGCAGCTTCGTGGTATGTGCCGGGCGAAGTATTAAATTGCCTTGGGAAAGGGTCAAGTGTCTAGACACGTGGCAGCAGTCGATGTCAATAATTGTGCAATGCGCTGGTTTCCTCAGAGATACACGGGTCTTCTTCAGAGGCCAATCAGACGTGCCGTAAATCACTGGGAACGACAGTGTCTGCCTATAGAAGGTCTGTGGCGGCTCTCATCTCCGCAGCTCCCTGTTTACAAGTTTCTTAGGGAAAGGGAGTCCCCCTCTGACTTCTACCTGGGCCCTCCCCAGCATAACAGCCAAGTGTCACCCTAACTTCTGCCAACTGTCGTCAGTCTCTGGTCCGTCCATACGCCCAGGCCTGGAGGACACTGCGAGATGAGGGCGTGGTGCCCAGTTCCCCGTGAGACGGACGGCATCCCTGAGGAGCTAAGGCCCCACGTGACCGGTGGGCCACAGGGCATTTCAAGTGGCCACGGGCTTCCTTGGAGGTGCCAGTGCCACTTGATCCCGGACCTGAATATCTTCCTTTCCCTGGTTCACATTTACCCAAACACATGGCATGAGTTGTTGTTGGAAGGGTGGGAGGAGGGTTTGCAGGTGCATTCCAGATGTTACCTGGCACTTTCCTGTCCAGGCCACAGTGTTCCTCCTGGAAGGGTCCTGGGTTGATCGGGCCTTGCGGATCCTGAGGGTCGTGATTCTCTCCCGCAATGACTCAGGTAAAGCTGCTTCCGCACCTAGACTTGACCTCAGAGCCTTTACCTGGCTGTGCTGAGTGTACGTGCTCCCGGAAGGGCGGCTGAAGGACAGATTCTGTTTCCTCACGAGCACATGGTCCTTCCTGGAGATTTGTTCTTTCCATGCGCCGGAGGGCTGGGACCAGCTCTTCTGTGTTTCAGCTTTTCATCTGTTTATTGACAAAGTGATTACCTATTAGAATGTCTTCAGTCCTGGGGCGCCTGGGTGGCACAGTCGGTTAAGCGTCCGACTTCAGCCACGTCACGATCTCGCGGTCCGTGAGTTCGAGCCCTGCGTCGGGCTCTGGGCTGATGGCTCAGAGCCTGGAGCCTGTTTCCGATTCTGTGTCTCTCTGTCTCTCTGACCCTCCCCCGTTCATGCTCTGTCTCTCTCTGTCCCAAAAATAAATAAAAAACGTAGGAAAAAAAAATTTAGAATGCCTTCAGTCCTCTAGAGAAGAACTCTTCAAACTGGTTCCATGGACATCTGTGGACATGGCCTTGGGGTGCTAAGAAGGGGATTTAACCTTCTTCTGTTTTGTCTTTTTATTAGGCGAGTAAAGTTCTCTTAAAAATATCTTTTTTCACAGTGATTTATTTCCTAGTGATGTTTTAGTAGAATGTGAGTTTGCTTTGTTAAATCAACGTTTTCAAAATTAGAGGTGATGAGTAAGGCTGAAGATAAGGAAGAACAAATGGACAAAGTTAGAAAATTTCTGCTTAAGAAAAGCCATCCCCTTTAAGTAAAATGCCTTTGAAGAATTTTATAGAAATATAGAATCCAAAATATATACCGTTTTCTTAGATTATAACTGCAATCGAAACCTTTTGACCGATGAATTCTTGCCATATGATGTACTGAAAATTTTTTAGTTGTGTAGGATTACATACACAGAAGCACAATTACCAAGTATTTGCCTGAAATAATTTATGGAGAACTACTTGTAGCTGAACCCAGAACCACAAGGTTTGAACTGTGCTAGTCCATTTACACACAGATTTTTCCCCAGTAAAGACAGTATATACTATAAATGTGTTTTCTCTTCCTCATGATTTTTAAAATTACATTCTTTTCTCGTGCTTACTTTCTGATAAGAACACGGTATATGTGTCCTTATATATGCACAGTATATATGCATATGAAATAGGTGTTAGTCAACTGTTGAGGTTATCAGTGCAGCTTTGGGTCAATAGTAGGTGAGTAGTAGTTAAATTTTGGGGGTGTCCAAAGTTACAGGTGGATTTTTGATCACACTGGGACCAGTGTCCCTCATCCCTGCATGATTCAGGGGTCAACTGTGCACAGAAATCATTGTACTAACATTCTGCTGTCCTCTTTCTGCAAAAAAGTGGGAAAGCTGAGGTGAATAATTTTATCAGTTAGAGCTCACAGTCAAGAAATGATGTATAATACTAGCAATTACAGGTCGTGTGAGTTACACCACGCACGGACACGGTACAGAGTATCCAGGGCGCGGTCCACGGTGCAGAGGACACAGGACACAGGACCCCAGTACACCTGAGTGCGCATACTCACAGAGTCCGCATCTCGGGATGCACAGTGCAAGGGCATAGGACACAGTGAGGGGTTCACAGGACACGGGACACAGTCCTCAGTGCAGCATAGACTCCAGAGCACTTAGCACCGAGTGCACAGCCCATGGTACCCACAGCGCTGGCCGCTCAGCTCACAACAATTTTTTACCCAATTTTATTCTTGTCATGTTTTTTCTTTTTTTAAATGTTTAAGTGTTTATTTATTTTTGAGAGAGACACAGAGCGCAAGCAGGGGTGGGGCAGAGAGAGGGAGACCCAGAATCCGAAGCAGGCTGCCGGCTCCCAGCTTTCAGCACAGAGCCCGACGCGGGGCTCGAACCCACAAGCCATGAGATCATGACCTGAGCCGAAGCTGCACACTCAACCGACTGAGCCACCCCGGCGCCCCTGTTCTCATCACGTCTTTAAGGCTTATATGTATTTGATCTTTGTAGGTCAACAGTTTTCTGTAGTAACAAAGTTGTCATAATAACACTTATAAAACCAATTTTGACTTAAATTTCATTTTGACTAATAGAAGAATAACTTGAACCACTGTATCGAGGACTTTTTACATGTAAAAATCAAGCAAATGCAGTATCTCCTTTGGGGAAACCAGTGATCTTCACTGGAAAAGCTCTTAAGGGATTAGAGTCCTTATCTGCCTTTGTCTCACCTGCCTGGGGCTGCAGCTCCCGGGGGTGTTTCAGTCTTGAAGGCAAGATAATAACCGATGTGCCTTGGATGGAGCGGCCGGAGTGGGAGGGCTTGGAAAGCCAGCAGGTCCTGGTGACTGGTCACTTCCTGGGATGAATGTGTGCCAGGAAGGCGAGGTCACTTCTAGTTTTTCCTATTGGTAAATGAAGACAATGGTGGTGCCATGGTGAACGACGCTCTTTGATCTGACAACATGGGGACATCATTGTCTGCTCTTTCCTTACCCCAGAGTAGATGGCTTTATAAACCTTCCCTTGTCACCACAACGAGGGAACGAATGCATATCTTGGGTGGTTTTTCCTATGTTTCATTTGTGGCACAGGCTCCACTGTTTCTGGTTGGCCAAGGAAATAGTTTCATCTGCCAGCTTTCCAATTCCAATTTCCAATTCCAAGTGTCCTTGACGCTTCTGGGGGAGGGCTCTTATGCAGTCAGTGGCTTGATGGGCTCCATATTTAAGAACAAACCAGTCTCCAGGTCTCTTGGTCACTGTCGCATGATTCTGTACCTTCTACCTCATGGTTTCCAAACCGCTGTTTCTTTCCAGCCTCTGGCCCCACGCAGCCACCCCACACCGGCCGTGGAGATGTTTCTTGGAGAAGAGAGTCTCGCTGTGAGTGAGACTTGTCACCAATTTACTTGCTTCTTTGAAATTTTAAACCAAAAGCATTCAATATCAAATGGAAAGCATAATTAACCATGGCTTTCTGTTTCATTTGCCAAGGGAAGAAAACTCTAGAATGGCCCTTAGTGAGTGTTGGACATGCAAGCTGTGACCTCTTTTCCAATACGAGGTAATTAGAGAGCATCTCTCTCCCTTTCCAACTCCCACCTCAAAAACTCTGGTGAATTTGACTCAGTTAAGCATCTCAGGAGGAAAATTTATATCATTTAACCTAAAGGAAATGAATAAGTTAGTGCATAATTAGTTGGTGAATCACCTCACAGTTTCTTCAGAAATGGAATAAATTTATACTTTGTAATAAGAGTTGGAAAAAGAAGTCAAAGTCATGAATATTTTTACCGCCTGAGACCCCAAAACTCGTCTAATTGCTACCATCCCCCCACCAGGAGCTAGACCCGTCTCCCTGTCTCATCACCTGCTGATATCTAGCTTGCTGTGAACAATTCACTGGGACTCCTCTCCACCTCACCCCCTTCCTCTCCCAGCTTGAAGCCTGCTCAGACCATATCTGAGCATAACACTCTCTTCAAGCTCTGTACTTCAGACGATTACAGTGATACTTCTGCTAAAGTGTGAGACCAAACCCCTTGCTTTCTCTGAAGATGGGAAAACGATACTGTCAGACTTTCCGCGTGAGTTGGAGAAATTCCTCGCTGAGGTCTTGCGCCATGTGGGACCAAGACAGGAAGTTAAGTGTTCCAACCCATTACGTCTCCATCAGGGATAGAAAAAAAATGTTGGAATAATCTGAGTGTGATACATACAGTGGGCCCAGTTTCATAGCCGGGCTGGATTGTTATATTAAAAGACTATAAATCCAGGACTGTTTCTCTATGTCTCCCCGGGTCCTACGACTGAGAGGATCTGTCATTTGGGGGATGTTTCTGCAGAACTCACATTCTTGGATTACCAGGTGAGGGATCACCCCGTTAATTTTCATAAAAGCATTTCATTGTCCATTTTGTTTTTGTTCCTTTTACGTGTGCATGTGCGGAGTTCATCTCTTTTTATTTATTTTTTTTAATTTTATTTATTTATTTTTTTAATTGTTTTTTCAACGGTTTTTATTTATTTTTGGGACAGAGCATGAACGGGGGAGGGGCAGAGAGAGAGGGAGACACAGAATCGGAAACAGGCTCCAGGCTCCGAGCCATCAGCCCAGAGCCCGACGCGGGGCTCGAACTCACGGACCGCTAGATCGTGACCTGGCTGAAGTCGGACGCTTAACCGACTGCGCCACCCAGGCGCCCCGTTCATCTCTTTTTAAAAATGCAGTTGCACAGGAAAAACCACCACAACGTTTTTATTCTTACTTTATTATTATTTGTCAATATTTCTTTACTTTGAGAGAGAGAGTGAGAGTGAGCACGAGCAGGGGAGGGGCAGAGAGAGAGGAGGGAGAATCCCAAGCAGGCTCCACACGGTCAAGGCAGAGCCCAACACGGACTCCATCACATGAACTGTGAGATCGTGACCTGAGCTGAAATCAAGGGTGGACGCTCAACCCACTGAGCTACCCAGGCAAGGAGAACAGAAATCCGAAGAGGAGGAAGGATGAAGGAGACGAGGAAAAAGTAACAAGGAAGCCAGGGCGGTTGTGGGGACCGAAGGAAATGCTGTGAAGGCAGAGGAAAGGGCAGAAAAAGATAAAGTGGGTGTAAGAGCCCAGGGAAGGCTGAGGGAGGATGGAGAGAATCCCATGGTACTGCTTCCGAGGCCACACGCCCAATAGAATGCAAGTTTAGTTGTGTCTGTTTCCCCCACCAGTAAACACAAACGATCCGATATCATGGCATACAGTTCTTAGTAACTGCAAGAGACACATTTTGAAATACAGCGTGCCCCATATAATGGACTGGGCTCTGGGTCTCCTTGTTCCCTCCATTTCTTACTTGCAGTAAGTCCCACTCAGCCCTCTTTCCTCCTCCGCCACCCGTGGTCACCTGGCCCGCAGTGGCACCGAGTGAAAGTTTCGTCAGTGACTACCGCTACCCTCTCTGTTTCAAAGAAGCCTCTGCAACATAGAAAATAGCATGGTTATCCTGATATCAGCAGGTTGTGTCGTGTTGTGCATTTTATGGAGCCTGTGTCCCTGGTGAATTTTCGTAAACTTAATATAAACATAGCATCTGCTACAGCAATCTCTATGGTGATCTTAATCGGTAACATGGAGAGAGGATGTGCTGTTTATGTCCTGTCCCTGAAGCACAAGCACATGGATTATGAAAGCAGGGGAGAGAATCGGGCAAGTTGCAGACTATATTCTTCTGTACCCGGGCAAGTTTCAAATGCAATATGGAAAGCTGACCTGCCAAGACACATGTAAGCACGAAGGAGAAGACTCTAACGTGACTGGCTGAGATCTAGTTCAGGAAGGGTCCATTCGGGGGTGTGGGATACACGGTAGTTCTTAGACCCTCATCTTAGTCCGCTCAGGCCACCACAGGCTGGGGCTTTTACACAACAGAGATTCACTGACTCACAGTCTCGGGGTGGGAAGTCCCGGATCCAGGTGTGGGCAGTGTAGACACCATCTGTCCCCATGTCCTCACGTGGTCATCCCTCTGAACATGACCGCGTCCTCCCCTCCTCTTCCTAACAGGACATCTGTCATACTGGAGTGGGGCCCACGCCAACAGCCTTGTTTTGCCTTAGTTACCTCTCCCTATTTTCCCCTCTGAGGCACTTGATTTGCATGTGTGTATTACCTCCCTAGAAAAGGAATCCTGGGGTTTTCCCTCCTGTGTATTTTCGCCTTGCTCCTTCATGGTCCACGATGCCAGCTAAGGTTGTTGGTGCATTGAAACCAAATTGGCAGGGCGGGAGCAGATCATCCTGCCATTTTTCTAGATCTTTGAGTTGTGCGTCACGTCTGGGGCTGGTCACTCCACGCGTGTTTAGCCTGCCCGTCAGGGTCACAGCCGTCTTCCCGTCTCTGTGATCATCAGTCATTTCAAATTCACCAATGTAAACACGCTTCATCATCACAGTTAGAAACCGGAGGATGACTTTGGAGCAGAGCCTAAGAAGAACCTGGTGTTTGCCTCTCTTACTGGCATTGTTGCTGCCCTTGAGAGCATCTGCCAGGACGTTCATGCGTACCATCATGGAGGCATGGAAAAATGTCGGAAAGAGCTTAATCATCTCTTTAAAGACCCCAACTCTAAACACAATCACCTTCTGAGATCCTGGGGCTTCGGACTTCTAAATATGAATTTTTAGAGGGACACAATTTAGTCCATAACACTTTCCAAGATTTTTTTTAATCTTTAGAGTTATTTAGAGTTTCTCTTTATATACATATTTTTTTCTTATGATCGTCTTCTGGGGTCCCTTCTAAGGCCCCCATCTCAGTCCTGGAGGAACCCTGTGTATCTCCACATCCTGTGTAATTTCCGTAATCACCAACCACCCAACTCTTAGCCCAATGACTGTGTCTTGCTTTCATTTTTATCTTTACGTCCCCAAATTTTTACCTTTACTGATTAGAGTTTTTAAAACTTTGTAGTACTTTATTTGCTAACAGTAAGTTTCCATGAGTTTAAAAAACCCTCAGGGTGTGTGTTAGAGAATTATAAACAAGGACAGCCATAAAGCATACCATTTATTGGCAGCAAAAAATCTGTGGCCAAATGCCTTTCATGTATTATTACTATTTTTAATTTCAAACTTGCAGAGTAGATACATAGTTCTGCCCTGTTCTGTGAATAAGGGATCTGGATCTCAGAAAAGTGAGGTTTCTTGTCCAAGGTCATCATGGTAGAACTTAACCATGAATGACCGAAGCTAAAAATCATGCATCCCCCATTGAGGCTGCATTAAAGGTTGACTCATATGTCAGAAGCTCTGTTGTTAAAGATTCATCCATTCATTGACTTACACTTCCATTTAATAAACATCTATTTAGTTGCTGCTGTGTGCTAGGCATCTACTCTAGCACACACTGAAAATGAAGAAGATTGTATGTACACACATATGTACACATGCACAAACATGCACATGTACACATGCATACACACATGTGCCCACAGAGTCTACCATTACTGGTACTTGAAGCTGACCCTGCAATCCTCTAAAATAACATGGAATTTAGTGCAGCTGCTGGAACTTAGGTCAGAAGAACTGAAATGAATATTTACATTTTGGACAAGTGATCATTGAGAGAACCTCTACTTGTCATTTAGGTTAAAAAAGAGGTTAGCGTTACTGTGGTGTGATGCCACCTTAGATACATGTGGCAAACGGCTACAAAACTTTGAAGGGATTGGCAGGTAAAGTTCTGGGCTGTGGACTTAGAGTATTGAGCACCATCACACATCTGTTCTCTGGTCTTCAAAAGGGTGAGCCCCAGCTTCTCGTGTATCAATTTCATGATCATTATGATTCTGTCGAGCTCCAAAGAATACGGCTGCAGATGAGGTGAGTTGGGAGATGCTGCATTTACAGAGTCTAAAAGTTTTGTCTACTTCCCCCACCAGGGAAAGCCAACCGAAGGAGTTTTCCCATGCATTTGGGGAGGTCAGAGAGGGAGATGGAAGTTGAGAAGCCAAGGGAGGTGCATAGGAGTCACTTGGGAGATGAGACAGCGGGTGGGACAGAGAAATGGCATGGGACCACCCGGTGGGCCCAAGGGTCACCGGAAGCAAATGGTCGCAAATGTATAATGGGGCCGCCAAGCATGGCTGTGACTTCCTCTCCTTCCTCATTCAGCTGTGATTACAGAGGAGTTGAAAGAGCAGGAAAATGCCTTGTATGTCCTGTGAATGTCCTAGGTTGAAAGACATGGAGTTGCTGCTGTTCATGTGGCCCCCAAAGTGGTGATTGCACAGGCATCAGCTAAATACATTCACACGCATTAGGAACATTTATATTTAATCTTTCTTGGATTCTTATGCGATGGGATTGAGGATTGCAGGGAGCCTCCGTCAAATGATTTCGGTAACAATTGACAGTTGGCTGTGACGGCCAGCTCGGTAGCTTGGAATTCATTCCTTTTTATTCCTTTTTAAAAACTCACCTCCTCTTCTTCCATTCAGCTCTTAATTATTGGTGTTTTCCAAATATCATCATTGGCTCTCTTCATACACATTTTAAAAAATTAGAGGCTTTAATTTTTAGAGTTTTAGGTGTACTGAAATATTCAAAAGAACAATATTCAATATTATTGAAAGACTGGGTGCAGAGTGTTCACTTATTTCCCTCCCTCTCCCCCCATACAGTGTCCCCTAATATGAACATGTTGCATTACTTGGTATATTTGTTATAACTGATGAGTCAATATTGATACATTACTATTAACTGAAGTCCATAGTTTACCTTAGGGCTCATCCTTTGTATCACATATCCTATGGGTTTGGACAAATGTATTAGCCATTTCAGCAACTTCCAGAATAGTTACACTGCCCTAAATCCCTGTGTTCCACCCACTCACCCACTCACCTCTTCTTCCCACGCACTGGCCACCTCTAAACTCTCTAAGGACTCTACAGTTTTGATTTTTCAGAATGCCATACAGTTGGAATCACACAATATGTAGTCTTCTTGGTTTTGCTTCTTACACTTAGCAGTGCCCATGAAGGTTTCTCCATGTCTTTTCATTTGATAGACCTCATTTCTAGCTCTGGATAATATTCCATTGTCCGGATGGACCACTGTGTATTTACCCATCTCCCTATTAAAGTTTTATTCCAAGTTTTGGCAACTGTACATAGAGCTGCTATAAACATTAACGTGCAGATTTTTGTTGGGATGTAAGTTTTCAACTCATTTGGGTAAATCCTGAAGAACCCGATGGCTGGATCACACAGTAGGAGTGTTTTAGTTTTGTGAGAAACTGCCAAACTGTCTTCTAAAGTGTCCACACCATTTTGCATTCCCACCAGCAGTGAGTGAACCCTCCTGGAGCTCCACGGCCTTGCCAGCGTGTGGCGTTGTCCGTGTTTGTGATTTTAACCATTCTAATAGCTGCGTAGTGGTACCTCATTGTTATTTTACTTGTACACCAGAGTTTTACTCCAAAAAATGTTATCAGGTTGCACAGCTTATATGCACTGAAGATTTCTGAACTCTGATTGAGCCCATCAGTTCTTTCTAACTAACTACGTTAAAGACACCTCCATCCCTCGGGGACTTCAAGTTAAGCATTTTCTAAAGTTAGCTCATTTACTGTGTGGTTCTGATCCTGATGATTGCTGATTTTCTCGGGGCGTGGCTATTTAGAGTCCTGGTCAACAGCACACTCTCTCCCAGGACGCTCTCTCTCTGCCTCCAATGTCGGACCACCAGGGAGTCATAGCCATCGGTGGCATGGAAATCAGACAGAACTGAGCTTAGTTATGGCTCAGTATTTTCTAGCTATTTGTTTGACCTTAGTCAAGATACTTGAGTTCTTAGTTTCCTTGGGTGTGAAATGGGTCTAGTAATTAAAAGTTACTTAAGAGAAGTTAAGATAATGAAGATAGACCTTGAGCACAGAATGGTTGCACATGAAATACGTATTAGCTCTTGCTGGTATTAAATGCTTGATCATTTATTCTGAGCTGAACACATGTATTTTCCCCACTCCCCACCCTCTGCCCCTGTCATGATTTCTCTCCTCATTGCTGCAGTCATCTTCCACTTGGACTGTCTTGCTCTCCTTTTCTCTGATCGACTGCCTCCAGTGTCTTTCTTTGGTCATCTCAGACTTTTTTAAAGAACCGTCCCCCTCTAACACGACCGATGATATAATTTCATGCTTAAATATCTTCCATGGAAACCAAAATCAAAATCAAGTCCTCGCTTATTTATAATGCTTACAAAGACCTACGCATAAACATGGCCGTAGAAGTCTCTGTGAGCTTTATATCCATCCAGAGGCAGCAAAGTGCTTTGGCTCAGGTCTCTGTGCAAGTCACAGCATCCACCGCCCCGCGTGTCCGTCATCTGGTGAAGCTCAGATGGCAGCTGCTGTTTCTGTTTGTTTTGTGCCCACCTGTCCTCTCAGCGAACATCCTCTTGACTCACATTCTGGAGTCAAGATCTCCAGAACCTACTCATCTTGTAACTGAAAGTTTGCAGCCTTTGACCACCATTCCCCTCATTCCCCACCCCCACCCCCCGCCCCTCGATGGACTCTCTTCACCGTGCTCCTGTGACTCTCCGACATTGGTCGTGGTGACTATTTCATAATGTATATCAACACATCAAGTTGTGTACCTTATACATGCAATTTTTATTTGCCAGGTGTACGTCAATAAAGCTGGAAAAAATACAAACTCTTCTTTACGACTCCCCGGTTCCTTCCTCCTGCCAGCTTGCCTGTTCACCCACTGTGCTTCTTCGGATTGTGTTCTAAGTTCTGTCTGCTTTTCACCCTCATTCCCCTCAAGACGGGGCCCCCCGAGCACCTGCTAAAGTGACAGAACGTACCTTGTTTTCCAAATCAAATTGATGGCTTGATGGACATTGCAAATAACTGTGTGAAACGCTGGTGCCGTTAATGAAATAAGTCAGGCAGAGGAAGGCAAATAGTACATGATTTCACTCATGTGTGGGATTTAAGAAAACAGATGAACATATGGGAGGGAAAAGAAAAGAGAGTGAAGCAAACCGTGATGGTCTTAATGATAGAAAACAAGCTGAGGGTTGATGGGGGGGGGGCGGATGGGCCAAATGGGTGATGGGCATTGAGGAGGGCACTGGTGGGAATGGGCACTGGGTGTCGTATGTAAGAGATGAATCACTGGGTTCTACTCCGGAAGCCAAGACCACACGGTAGGTTAACTAACTAGAATTTAAGTGAAAACTTGAAAACAACCAATGTTTCACACGTCAGTGTAGAGATGGTTTAGAGTAGAGCGTGAGGCCGCTTACAAGACTGTGACTACGAAGTATGACGAGATGCACATCGCTGTCACCATTAAAACAGAAAGGGGCCGAGAAACCACAGAGAACCCCCGAGTGCGTCGTTGCGAAGGGGTGTACACCCGATTTGTCTGTCTAATCTTAAGTGTTCATGCTTCTGGATTTCCTGCACAGTTTCTATACCGCCCCCAGTTGGTTCCTGGTGACTCTGACCACTGTAATTAATCTTCCCCAGGGAGATCCTCAGCGGGCTGATCTATTGACCTGACTGTCCTGTGTTATCTCTCCTTGTCTTCCATACATTCGCCGAAGAGCGCCAAATCTGAAGTGTCTGGGCCTCGTCTCCGCCTGTCCCTCCTGCTGCTGACTGGATGGGCCCAAGGCTTTCTAGGGCCTCATCCCCTTCTGCTGCCTGTGAGCGGCCGGCCTGACCCTCCAGTCTTCCTTCCCTCCTCCTTTGAAGGATGCGTGGCTTACTCAGGGTTTGCTCAGCCCTGATCATCGAGGGCACAAGCGTGTCTTAAAGAATGATAGTTTAGCAGCTGACTGATCTAGTTCTGTTACTGGGTGATCAGAATGAATTAGATTTATTTTTTTCTAATAAAAAAAAGCGTTTTATGTGGTTTGCTTCTCAACTGAGGAGAGGGCTCAGGGAAATGACTCTGTGGTTCTTTCCTATTTTCTTCTTATTTTATGAAGTCAAATTTAATATTTAAAGAAGTCTTCACTGAAATATTCATGTAAAGGAACACAGATTTCCATATAAAGCAGAAAAATCCAATTCATTCTCAAAATTTTTTTTGTAGTGCTGCACTTTCTGAGTCAATGTTTGCCAAGAAGCCTTCTTCTTTTTCTTTTTTTGTTTTTCGTGAAGCTCATTTATTTCAAGAGCAGCTTCTGTTTGAATCAACCATTACTCTTACTATGCTCACTGAATTTTGTTAGATGTTAGGGTGGTGACCTGGTAATTGATACTTCATTTATTGTCGAGTTTAGCCCTGGCGTTGACACAATAAATAACAATAGGGATGCTATGCAAAAGCCCAAGATAGAGACGCTGGCTGTGGACTGTGGAGTCCAAGTATATTATTAACTTCCTATTTACAGCTGAAAGATCCACCAACGCGTTGTTTCCCTGGAAGAATCTAAATATTAGTGACACGGGCCAAGCAGATCTTGGAACAAGCCATCGTGAATCTTGCTTCCGTGTCTAGCAGTGACATTCCGTGCTCCTTGGTGTAGTCCTGTCACAGAACGTCACGTCAGAGAGGGTGGGAGCATCCAAGATGGCTCTTCCTTGACACAATGCCAAGGACACCGGTGTTATTTCCCATCAAATTGATGAAACAAAGAATTTTGAAGGAGAATTTGGCAATACCGCATGATTAGTTACGTAGAGGAAGACCTTGAAATGCGATCTTCCTGAACTTATTACATTAAATATTTCTTTGGGCATCCACATTCAAAACTGATTGTTAAAGCAGATTGTAGGAGGAATGGGCTATGAAATAATGTTTTCAAGGGATGTGACTTGGGGGACACCTGTAACTGTCTGTCCCCAAAAACAACTAGACCACGTCCCTTAATGCAGGCGTTGGACTTCCAGCTCTCCGTTTGCCCAGTGCCTACCATTCTGCTCTCCCACGTACTCTTGATGTTTGTGTCTTCGACTTCACGCCCAATACCTGTGTTAAATCATCGATTTCTCAAAAGTCTAAGATGGTTCTCTCTTTCTTCCCTTCAGTCAGGATTTTTTTGCTTCTTCCTTTTCTCTAAGCCCTTGGTTTATTATTAAATCTTTCAAAATGACATTCCATGTCGTGATGTCTAGCCCCTAATAATTCAGCTTGACATCACAGACGTGGGCGCTAAGCCTCTGGCAGTCTTGGTAATCGTGCGTTGCTCGTGCATTATCTGGTGTTTAATCTCAATAGTAATGTGACGGGTCCTGCAAAATAAATCACTTCATGCCCTGACTTAATTTCAAATGCTTTTTTGGTTGGAGTGGAAAAAACTATACTTCTGATATATATGTGCAGTTTCTACCTCAGGCGAATCTTTCAATCTTTCAATCTATTGGCTCCCAGTGACCAATGATGCCTTCAGTCTTAGAAGGGATATGATAGCACAATTCGATCTCCTTTAAAAATGTATCCCATGGGGGCACCTGGGTGGCGCAGTCGGTTAAGCGTCCGACTTCAGCCAGGTCACGATCTCGCGGTCCGTGAGTTCGAGCCCCGCGTCGGGCTCTGGGCTGATGGCTCGGAGCCTGGAGCCTGTTTCCGATTCTGTGTCTCCCTCTCTCTCTGCCCCTCCCCCGTTCATGCTCTGTCTCTCTCTGTCCCAAAAATAAATAAACGTTGAAAAAAAAATTAAAAAAAAAATGTATCCCATGTATCGTATACAAATATCAGATACACTTCCAAAATCCTTACAAACACTCAATGCCATTTTTAGAAAGGAAAATAAGGATATAATTTTGTAAAGTATTATCATACCATCAGTAGCTTCTCTCAAGCTGCAGATATTTAAAAGACCTCATTTAGCATATAATTATTATTCATTTTTCATCTGAGAGGAAATATGTTTTAATGGCAAACAACTTTCACCGAGCAATAAATAGAACAAAAATAGATGATTATACCACCAAGGCTATTATGGAAATCAGTTCAGACATCTAGTTTGGGAAAAGACGTTGATGTTAGAACTCAAAAATGTGAGTAGAAATATTAAAAAAAAACCCATAACTTGCCAATATCTGTATCCTAAACATATCACTGAATGTGAGATGTCATGTGTCTGTATCTTAAAAAGGACTTTGAATCGCGATCTGGTGTTTTCTGGTCAAGGGCCAATATTTCATGACCCCAGCCAGCACCCTATGTGTCACCAAAGTATCACCACCTTCTCTTAACGTATTTATGACACACTGCTGAAACCAACTCCTTCTTGGGACCACTGGAACTTGCTACAACATCTTCTCTCTTAAACTTAGTGTATTAGCTCTGGCTGCCATGATAACATGCCATTTTCTGGTGGGCGTAAACAACAGGAATTTAGATCTCATAATTCTGGAGGCTGACAGTCCAAAATCAAGGTGCCAGAAGGGTACATGTCTGGTGAGGACTCTCTTTCTTGTTTGCAAAAGGCAGTTTTCTTGCTGTGTCTTCATGTGGCAGAAAGAGAGACCGAGAGAGTGAGGGGGATGGGCTCTGGTCTCTTCCTTTTCTTATAAGGACACCAGTGCCATCATGGAGCCCACTCTCGTCAACTCACCTAAACCTAATCACCTCCCAAAGGCCCCATCTCCCAACACCACCCCACTAGAGGTTAGGGCTTTCCTCTATGAGTTTTGAGGGACACAGACATTCGTAGAACATAGCGCCTCCCTCCTTATGTACCTTGTGTCAAATCCCTTGCCTGACTTCCTTTGTAGCTCAGCATTATGAGATGCTGTTCATCTCTCACACAACTGTATCCACAGCTTCTGTTTCTTGCCATTGTTGTATTGCTATGCACTTCAATAGAGCATATCTCTTTCCACAATATGTATGATTTTTGCTAAAGAAATACTAATGCACAAATGCATTGAAAGGAATTTGGATAGCACCAATAAATAAATCTCCAGGTATCAGATATCATCAGCCGCGATCTTTCTACATAGCGTGACTCTCTAAGGACAGTTGATAATATTCCTTTAAATCACTGACTTAAGTATTCCAATCAAATTTGTAATTCTTAAGAACGTGTCTGATACAGAAAGTTAGGAAAAATATTTCCCGAGCTGATGATGATCTGAGAAGTTAATATTGTGTGCATTAGTACAGAAGAACTTCTTTTTTTCTCATTGTTACAGTTAACCATCAAATTAGTAAAATTTTCCTTAATCATGTGTCATAATAAGTTTCTACATAATTTTCTTCCGGCTTTATTGAGATGTAATTGACAAATAAAAACCATAAATATTTAAGGTGTACAGCATGATGATTCGGTATATACATAAACACGGTGAAATAATGATAGGAATCAGGCTAATTAACATACCCATCACCTCACATAGTTTGCGTCTTTCTTTTTTTTTTAGGGAAAACGTTTATTGGATCTTATCTAAGATTCGTGGCTGATTGCACCAGAAGGGCTGCTCGCCATATTACCAAAAATAGAAGTCCTGATCATTTTCAGAGCAAAAGGAGGGTTCCCCCCACCCCCAGTCCACGCCTGCTACGTTTCTTAGGATGTAGTAAACAAATGCAAAGTCTGATCTCCAATTCAAGAATTCCTTCATAAGCAGAATTCAAATCCGCCTTCCACCTTGCATTCACATTTTGTGAATCCTGTAGGACTTAGGCATGAATAGAAATCTCTCTCTCTCTCTCTCACACACACACACACACACACACGGAAATGTCAATATGCCCTCCAAGGTTCAGGGTCTCAGACAACCACTCTCCTAATACAGGTGGGGATATTTGCACAAAGTGTGTGATGCAGTAAAGGAAACAATGGAATGTTTCATGAGAAGCTGCTTCCCTCCATGGAGTCAATGTCAATACAAAGTTTTTGTCATTTAATACATGATATTTGATGCAAAGTCTGATAATAATGGCATGGTTTGAATTGTCACTTATACCGGAATCGTCTGTAGTATATTCAACATGGCAGATGCAATGTCAGTGAACAGCCCTCTTTCGTGTTCTATTATGGGCGCTTATATCGTATGACGTGTCATGCAGGAAAGTAACAACTTGAAGGCTTTTTTTTTAATGTTTAGTTTTGAGAGAGAGACAGAGACAGAGCATGAGCAGGGGAGAGGCAGAGAGAGAGGGAGACACAGAATCTGAAGCAGGCTCCAGGCTCCGAGCTGTCAGCACAGAGCCCGATGTGGGGCTCGAACTCACAAACCGTGAGATCATGACCTGAGCCGAAATCTGACGTTCAGCCGACTGAGCCACCGGTGCCTTGATTAGCCCGTGTTATAAGGGAGATTCCGCTTGGCAGGTGGCAACGCCGTGGCTCTCAATGTCCCTCCGCCCCCCCAGCAATATAAGGAAATTGATGGCTCCCTCAGGGAGGCCACCCACCTCTAGTGGTAGCTGGTGTGGTGACAGAAGTGTCCGGGAGGGGTCAGAAGCCAGCAAGGGGCCCAGTGCAGAGGGCGGCCAACTGCTGTGGAGCTGGGGAGAGGAAGCAGGACAAAGCGGGGGGCACAGGTGGGGAGGGGCCGCTTCCCCAACGGTCGGCGCCTGGCCAAGGAGGGGACAGTGCACAGGCTCCGGGCCCTTTGCAGCTGTGGGACTGGAAGTTTATAGCCTCAGTGGACCTGTCCCCCAAAATGGGACACCTTGCGGTGCTGTTTGAAGCTTAAATAAGATGAAGTCACCAAACCACCTGAATCGGACCAGTCCCCTTGGAGCCCGGGCCGGATGAATGAGCTCTTATGACTAAGGAAAGGGATATCCTTGCCCTGGGCTCCGATGGCCGTCTGTCCCCGTGTGGTTCATGCACGAAGGGTCTTTAACTCCTTGTACTGTGAAGACAACGAAAGGATTCCTAGTTTAAGTTCACGCAACACAGAAGCCTTGTTGTGGAGACAGACTGAGCCCCCGCTGGCCCGGCCACCCTCCCAGCGGGACTGGGGAAGTCCCTCTGGCCTCCAGCGGTGTTTCGGAGCCTGGGCTGTGTCAGTCTAGATTTTGTTTCGTCTGTGTGACTGCACTGTTGTCTCAAAAGGTCACAGTCACATTGTTTCTGCCTCAGGTTTCACTTTTCTTCACAGTTTATTTATTTTGAGAGAGACAGAGAGAGCGCAAGTGGGGAGGGGCAGAGAGAGAGAATCCGAAGCAGGCTTCACACCATCGGTGCAAAACCCGATGCGGGGCTTGAACTCACGAAACGCAGGATCATGACCTGAGCCAAAACCTAGTTAGATGCTTAACCCACCGAGCCACGCGGGTGCCCCTCAAGTTTTGTGGACACAGACTTCCTCCTGGCTCCGTGCTAAGGCATTTTCTGTGTGTGCCCATCTACCCCTCCGAGGCTGGAGCTCTCAGCCGGTGTGAGGGGCTCGTCCCTGGCTTGGCTCCAATGGATGCAGTGTGGTGGCCGGAAGCAGACCCGGGGACCCACTTGGCACCTGCCCTGTGGTCTCGGCAGGTGATGTGGCCTCACATCAGTGCACCAGTGAGGCCAGACCTCAGTGCACCATCTGCAAAAAAACCAAGGTCTATGTGGTGGTTCAGAGAAATCAGTGAAAAAACAAGGGAAAATGCAGAGCGTGTGACACCGGAGGCTCTGGGAAGTGGGTCAGTGTGGCCTGGGCTCGTTTTAGAAATTCCCACAAAAAGTTTTGTGGGAATCGGGTTTGGCAGTAAGAGTAGAGAAAGTGGAACAGCCCGTCTCCCTGTTTTGGAAGCTCGCTGTGTAAGTGAGCACACTGCGGACTTTGAGTTTCCCTATAATAAAAAAAAACCAGCCAAACGAAAAATCGTTGAGCTTGGCCAATGGGACCCTGCGCTATTTCGGCCTTGAAAAGATTGCTGTCCTTTGTCTTTACTACTCCCCAGTTCCTCGGAAGATGTTTCGGGAATTCTAGGTGGATGTGAAGAGTGTTGGTGAATTAATCAGCCTCTCTGCTGTCAGGAGAGCTTCGTGTCTCAATGTTCTAGAAGTTAACCCCGTGCCAACCGAGAGAACCTTAATCCTTTATTCCTTATGGAAACAGTTGCTTTCCGTATCTCACACACAGCACTGGGCAAAAACCACGAAAGCTTTGGCATCTGTGCATTTTGTGCCCTTTTGTGAGGCTGAGCTGGGACCGTGGGTCCAGCCTCCTCCCCTTAGGGGTGTCTGTCCCACCGTGTGTGTCACGCAGCCCTTCCCACGGTGAGACGTCAGGGTTTGATGAAGTCGGGTGGACGAGGCCTAAGGACTGCTCTGAGAAGGCGTTGCGGATTTCTGGCCATTCCGTGGTCCTTATCACTGACAATAACTCCTTTTAAATCCCCGACCGGTGGACCGTTATCCACAAGGCGATGAGATGGTGTTGCCTGGGTAACATACAGACAGCAGAGTAACCGTAAGCTTGCTTAGAGAGGGGTAACGGCTGGTCTGCTAAAACGGTGAAGTATCTATCCTCAAACCAGAAGATCCATAGGAGGAGTAAATCTAACTTACCTGTCGAGAAAACAAAGTGTTTTTGCAGGGTCTGCTTTATAATGCATTCTCTTATGATGCATTCTCCGCCGCTTTCCTTGCAAATCCTTGCGGAAGTCAGTAGTGTTACATTCACAACTTGTCTGGGAATGTAACACCCCTGACAAGCCCCAAGCCTCGAGATGCACTCGGAACCCGGCTTTCCCGTGCGTTCCTGTGTTGTCCAGCCTCCTTCTGTCTGGGGGTCAGGGAGCTGACAGGGTCATCCTTGGACAGCCGCAAAGTCATTGCCGTGACATTGTAGCTTCTGGACGCACACGTATAGTTTAGTGTATTTTCAAATGTGATGCAGCGGATGTACATTCCATTGTTAAAATATAAAAGTGTATATATATATATATATACATATATATATATATATATACATATATATATACACTGCTGTGTGCAAGACATGGCCAATCTCTCAATTAATGTCAGTGGTGAAAAGGATCACGCTTGAAAACATTAACATCTATCTATCTGTCTATCTATCGATCTATCTGGAGAAGTTTGCATTGCCCTGTGTTTGAAGTTAGTATTAAGACAGTATTGGGGCACCTGGGTGGCTCAGTCGGTTGAGCGTCCGACTTCGGCTCAGGTCAGGATCTCGAGGTCCGTGAGTTCTAGCCCCGCATCGGGCTCTGTGCTGATGGCTCAGAGCCTGGAGCCTGCTTCCGATTCTATGTCTCCCAATCTCTCTGCCCCTTCCCTGCTTATGCTGTCTCTCTCTGTCTCAGAAATAAATAAAAACATTAAGGAAAACAAATTAAAAAAAAAAAAGACAGTATTGAGGGGTGGGCGCTGGCTGGTTCAGTCTGTTAAGCATCCGGCTCTTGGTTTCGGCTCAAGTCATGACCTTGAGGTTTGTGAGTTTGAGCCCTAAGGGGGGACTCTGTGCTGACAGTGTGGAAGCTGCTTGGGATTCTCTCTGTCTCTCCATCTCTGTCTGCCCCGCCCCGTGCTGTCTGTCTGTCTCTCTCTCAAAAGGCAGTACTGAGACACAAAACGGCTCTCCCTGTAGGGGCGCACAGTGGTGCTCACGTCTGTGGGTGAGGCACCCTTGCCCAACCTTGGTGCTGTGATTACTCACGGCACCGGGGCCCCCACAGGGAACCGACAGCGGTGACCACGGCCACTTGTGTCGGACTCTCAGGAGGCAGGACCGCAGGCTCACGTAGATGGGCTTTCTTCTTGGCGAAGCCCTACCGATGGAGGGGTGAGTCAGCACCAGCTGAGTGAAGCGTGTCAGCTGGAGGGGGGTGGAGAAACAGGTGCCACGACGAGGTGCCATGAGAACCACAGCGGACGTTTGGAGGGTCCTGATGTGGGGGACGCGGCTGGAGCTGTGGCCGTCTGGGTTTGGGGCACAATGTAATCACCCAGATGTCTTGTCCTGTTCCGAATATGGGCCTGACCCCTGGGGTTTGGGTTCTGTAGATCCCGAATACACTCCGGCTCTCAAAGACCCACCATCAAGTCTCATCAACGCCACACTCCTGTTTTTGGAGACAGAGTCTGAAACCGTGGCTGGCGTCTCTTTCCTTTTTTTTCTACCTGAAGGAAAGGCCCACTTCTAGGTATCTACGTACCCACATACAATTTTCTTTCTGTTTACACTGAAACTAGTAACTAACAACTGAGCCACGCCAGGAATGGTCCAGAACAGTTCAAATACGGCTGCGTGGGGGCGGTCAGCTCTCCACCGCCCTGGCACCACGAACACGGCCACGTGCTCTTGGCAACTCTGTTGGTTTATTATCCTCGCGTGTCTACAAACCCTCCTGAGATCCACGGAAACGAAAAGGGGGTTGATTTTAGTAATCCAAGCCGATTATTTCAGAAAATCGTCCGTCGGGAGTTCCGGTGGGGGAGGCTCAGCCCAGATACATAGGCTGGTTGCGTCCAGTCTTCAAGCTGCCAGAAGGAAGACTGCTTATCCTCCTTAATTTGCAAAAAGTAAACCAAATGTTAATTTTCTTGCCGTATTATACACGTGTCACAGTTTGTTTTCTTTCCCGGTAGAGATTAAATGACACGGGGGTCCCACTGAGGGGAAAGGACAGACATTACTTCTGATGTTTCGTGTGCGTGCACACACCCACCACGCAAGGTACACGCATTGCCTTTCAGATTCCGTTTTCCTCCCAGTGGCCCTCCCCTTCCCTTCGATGGCTCCCACTTTCAGAATCAGTTTCTACACTTTCTTCTCTGCTTCAAGCTGGCTTTCGATTTCTTCAGTCTTTAGATCCTGGCATCTGACTCTGGTATGCGTGGCCGCCTTAAACAGAACACGCATCTGAATAGGAAGTGTAGAATATTCCAAAACACTCCTTGTAGCCCTGGAACTTAAAAAAACCCATGTAAACAAAACCACAGAGTGAACGTGACCACAGGTCTGCTTGCTTTTTGGTGTAGAGTTTTCAGTGCTGTTTTCAGTATGGCTCAGGCTGTACCACTGGGTAATGTGGAGAAATTAGGCATGTGTTAACATGATCTCCCCATCAATATAAGGACATCCGTTTCTGGAGGAAAAATAAATTTAATAAATCTAATAATTAACAGCGATTTCGTGGGTGAGTGCCTTCTAAGTCATGAAAAGAGTTCTGAGCACGTGTATGTGTGCGTGAGTGACACAGCCTTAAAGTTAGCAAACAAGTATGGAAATAAATTAATGCTTTTCTTTGTGTTAATTTCTTGTCCAAAATTTTTTTTAATGTTTGTTTTTGAGAGAGAGACAGAGCATGAGCATGAGCAGGGGAGGGGCAGAGAGAGAGGGAGACACAGAATCTGAAGCAGGCTCCAGGCTCCGAGCTGTCAGCCCAGAGCCCGACACGGGGCTCGAACTCCTGAACCGTGAGATCACGGCCTGAGCCGAAGTCGGACACTTAACCGACTGAGCCCCCCAGGCGCCCTTACTTGTGTTAATTTCAAAATGAAAAAGAGATCCATAATTTTTAAAAAGTCAAAAGGAAGAAGATATCCAACTGTGGCTTTCGTTTTTCCTCTCTGCTTTGTGGATGTGTGTTTTATGTACGAACATGACACCTATCCAACATATACATTTTGGGAAGCGGGTGGGGACAAACGTACATACCGTGGGCCCGTCACCACATCGAGGTAATAGACATACGGTCGCCTCCACAAAATTGCTTGTTCCCCCTCCCTTTTGCTTTCCTTGTGCTAAGAGCACTGAACTGGAGAGCTGCCTTCTTCGCGGGTTCTGAAGTGTGGACGAGGCTGTCGTGAACGGAGGCGACTTGTGCCTCCACAGGTCTCTGGAACTTACCCTTCTTGCAGAACGGTAACTTTAGACCCACTGAACAACAACTTGAGTGAGAAAGAGAGGGGGGTTTTTGAGGGATTAAGAGGCTTTTTTGTCATTAAGGGCCAGACAGGGTTGTGTTTTGATTCAAGTGCCAAATTCATTTTTTCACAAAAGAATCTAACTGTGATGGTTGACTACTGTTGTAGCGAGTTCCGGCCGCTGTAACAGAGCACCGTAGGCTGCGGTCTGTGCACCGTAGACCGTGGGTGGTTTATAACAGCAGACATGTGTTTCTCGAAGGTCTGGATGCTGGGAGGCGGAGATCAAGGTGCCAACAGATTTGGTGCCTGGTGAGGGGACCTCGTCTTCTCGCTGTGTCCCCACGTGGGGGAGGGGCTGGGGGCTCCCTGGGGGCTCTGCTACACGGGCACGAATCCCATGGTGGGGATCTACCCACACCACTTCATCACTTCCCAAAGCCCCACCTTCCTGTACCGTCACCCTGGGGTCGGGTTTAACATGTGAATTTGGCGAGACACAAACATGGAATCTACAGCAACCGCCTTCAGTTAGTAAAATTCCTATCCTCTGAGAACCAAACTATGACATCATCGTACATTTGTGATGAAACTATAAGGCATAAATGGCAAACAAATGCCTCATTTCCTACAATTAACTTAGAAATGAAGTCTAATTTTCCTATCCGCAGGCTTCCAAATATGTACTTTGATTGTAGTTTGAAAATGTGATAGATAGAGTACCTCCGTTTTCTTCCATCAATATGAGTTTGTATGTGTAAATAATCCAGATGTAGGAAATAAAGACAATTTATGTAACTTCTTAATGAATTCCTATAAGCCTTTAATTAAGCACATAAATCATCCCGAAGCATTTGAATCTAATTGCTTCTTGAACCTGTTGGTGCTTCTGAGCTACATTATTATTGATCTGAAAATTAAAGAGGGTTCCCGTGACTTTCATGCCTCTAATTGATGCCATTTGTTTCCTTTCTTCAAATCCCTGGGTGCGGACGAGGTACACGAAATGTCACACGATAACAAGCCTGTTAGCCGAAGCGGGGTGAGCTCCGCGTGACAGAACGGTGTTCAGTGCTGTTGACCGCGACCGTTGATGAGACCTCCTTTCACAGCATCATCTTTCAGAGCTTTGTGGCTGACATGACAACAACAGTCAGCCCCTGTCCTCAGGGAGCTCACGGTTTAGTTGGAGAACCGAGCTAAATACGATCTCAAGAAAGAAGACACGCATTTTGAAAGTTAAAGGGTAGAAATAATGTCTAAAATCCCACACAGTGCAGGGGGAAGGAACTTTTGGACCCTGAGAGCCGGGACTGACTTCTTGGAATGCATGTGACTTAAAGCAGTGGAGTAGACTGGATGTTAATAGGAACAAGGAAGGAATGTGCTTTCTATTGGGTTTTCCAGGTTGGGCAGAGAACGTGGGCATGAGAAGGATGGTCTGTCAACACTGCGGAGCCTAATGAGCTGTCTTTATTTATTTATTTATAAAGATTTTTTTTTTCAGAGAGAGAGAAGGAGAAGAGGGGGGTGGGGGGCGGACAGAGCATCTGAAGCGGGCTCTGTGCTGATAGCAGATCTCATGAGCCATGAGATCATGACCTGAGCTGAAGGCGATGCTCAACCGAAGGAGCCCCACCAGACGCCCAGAAGCTGAGGTGGCCTCTTACCACGTACGCTCAACCCACACGGGGATAGTGATGTTAGGGAGCAAAGGGTTTTATCTAAATTAGTGGTTCTCGATGGAGGCTGAGCTGCCCCCTGCAGCTGTGTCCTGTACCCTATCGAAAGGAGGAAGGAGCCAGAAGGCAGACATCTCAACGTGCAGGGCGAGTCTCCTGGTGACAACAGGGTCCATGTCCCCCGGCTTCTGAATCCCTCTGTGGACGAGAAGCCTTCTTATCACTACCTGAGCCCAGAACTCAGCTCCATGTAATAGGAATAATTTCTTACGGCTTTAACAGACTCCCATGTGATTTGAGGAACCGCTGCTCCCTGTTTCATTGGGAACGTTGGCACGCATTGCTATTTTTTTGTAGGATTGTGTTTTAAAAACCCTCTTCCACACTATTTAGAAATAGGGGCGTCTGGTGGCTCAGTCAGTTGAGCGAACGACTCTTGATTTCAGCTCAGGTCATGATCTCGGGGTCGTGGGATCGAGCCCCGTGTCGGGCTCTGTGCTGACAGCGTGGAGCCTGCTTGGGATTCTCTCCCTTCTTCTGCCCCTCCCCTGCTCACGTGCTCTCTCTCTAAAATAAAAAATAAAAATAATCAAAAAAATAAAACCAGAGACAGATAAAATGAACATCACACAAGCAGAGGTATCCATGGGAACTGGGTGTGCCTGTATGTGTCCCTCTGTACGACAGTTGGCCTCTCTTCCACCTGCCAGACCCCCACTTAACAGTTTTGCTCACCTTGCCCTCCCCCTGTTTCTCCACAGCAGGACCCTGGCCCTGGCTCCCCCCCCCCCCCACCGTCCCCGGGCTCTACCCCTCTCCCCACTGACCCTGGTTCCACACCCTCCCCAACTGGCCTGGGCTCCACGCTCTCCCCCCACTGGCCCGGGCTCCACCCCCCACCATCAAGTTTCAGACTTCTACTTAGGATGCTCTGTGTCCCCATCACCCCGTACACTTACCCCATTTTATCTTTTTCTCAACCCGACACTTCAGACATCACACTTTACATTGTGCCAGGTTGTGGCATCTCATAGACAAGCTGCAATTCTGGGATGAACTATGCGCAGCTGAGTACTGCACATTTGTGGCAGGGGGATTTATTAACACAAGTTTAATATAGCCTGATGTCGTTGATTTTTGACAAAGATTCCGTGTAATGTGGCTTATTAATATATCCATCATGTTTTGAAGACCCCTGAACACCCCAGTTCCCCTAAAGCTAAACCTGAAAATTTGAACCAAACATTTGCCAAAGCAAGAAATAATCATACACACGTGAGTCGATGCCAGAAACCACACAGTCGAAGCACAATTTGTATGGAGTGATGTATTTTTGCATCCTAAACTGTCCCTTTCAAGACCCCGCAGTTGCACCTGATTTTGGAGGAACTCGGTGGGGAGGCGGGAGGCTTGTAACGTACGTGCCTTGTCTGGTTTAATAGACTTTGATCGTCGCTTCTCCTTTTCCTTCACCTGGCGGCTGGATTTACGAGTAAGCGGTTTTTGTTCTGTTTTGTCTTAGGACTCAGAACAAGCCCTGGTCTTCATCTTTTATTAATAAACGCGACTTTCCTTTGGTTCTTCTCTGCTTTTTGTGCTTTAAAAAATCCTATCATTTTTGGTGTGTTTGCCAGATATGTTCATTAAAGGATATTTTCTCTTTTGCTCCTAATGTACATGTTGATGAGCTCATTGTATCTTTGGCTTTTAAAAGCAAAGGCAACACATTCGATCAATATGTTTAGAATAGGGTCCAGGGGCTCCTGGGTGGCTGGTCAGTGGAGCATCTGATCTTCATCTTGGCTCAGGTCGTGATCCCAGGAGTGTGAGTTCGAGCCCCGCATCGGGGTCTGTGCTGACAGTGCTTGGGATTCTCGCTCTTTCCCTCTGTCTGCCCCTCCCCCGGCTTGTGTGCTCTGTCTCTCTCAAAACAAATAAACAAACTTAAAAAAGCATGTTTGGAATACGTTCTAAGTTACCCCGTGTCTCCTTTCGCTGAATATAAAATCGCAGCTTGGAGACGTCGATTTAGAAGATAGATTGTAGGTTTTCCCACCAAAACGCATCTCTTGTCTCCTTCAGGTTTACTTATTTAATGAGAAAGCTAACATCGACAACTAAAAAAAGATCAAAATTTTTGCACACGTCCGCTCAGTGACTCTGACATTTGTTTTCACCTATTATGTGCTTAATTCAGCTGCTTTATATTTCAGGGAACACGAACATTTATAATTATTAACCAGTTACAATGGTGCATTAGAGGTTTGGAAAGGGGGAAAAGTATGTATGTCCAGGAAAGTTAGTATCTGCCATAGGTACGTTGCCCAGGTCTTTTGAGGGTAAAGTAAAAAAAAGAAACGATATGTGCATCTTAAAATTTATAAAACTAGACAATAGAAATGACATTCTACCTCTGTATTTGGCATGGTTGTATCTTTCATCAAAGAGTCTGTCTAGTGTAAGGGAAACACCACACCCACATCTCTGTATTTTCACACACTCTTCTCCAAGTTTTATGGGTGGATGTGGCTCAGTCATTGGATTGGTTATGGATCCTGTGCAGTTACATCACCACTTTCCAGAATTCATAAATGCTTCGTAATTCAGAAGCTTTTACTTCTCGGTTTTCGCTAAAATGGAGGTCCTAGGAGTGAGTCACTGTTAATTTAAATAAAGGAAAGACAGGTTGTCAATGGCATTTAAAGACTATTTTGCATTTATAAACACTGTGTTTGCTCTCTCAATTTAAATAAGAAAGATGGAGTGGTGCCTGGGTGGCTGATCAGTTGAGAGGCTGACCTTGGCTCAGGTCATGATCCCCAGGTTGAGGAGGTGGAAACCAGTTGGGCTCTGTGCTGACAGCTCGGAGCCTGGAGTCTGCTTTGGATTCTGTGTCTCCCTCTCTCCCTCCCCTGCTCATGCTGTCTCTCTCTCTCTCTCTCAAAAATAAATAAACATTAAAAAAAATGAAATAGGAAACATGGGGACAATTCTTGTGACCGCCACTGAAAACATACTTTGGGACAAGATGTCGGGTTTTTTCAGTGTCAGAACACTTCTTCAGCATATGTGTTGCTCTAGCAGATGGAAGGCGACACAGGACCCCACAGCGGAAAGACAGAAATTCCGTATATCCAGCTGAGGGAGAAGGAGGGAACATACCAGAAGCTGCCTCCTGGGCCTGCACGAACCCTGCCCCCCACCCCGGGCCTGAGAATACGGCCGGCCCGTGTCAAGGAGACTGGAGGGGCTCAGTCCCCTGGAGGGGCCGGGTTCCCCCCAGCTCTTCTGCGTCTGTTCCTTCTCACTGTTCCACGCGGATTCTGCTTTCAGATGGTGAGTCCGCTATTCAGTGTGGACGTTTCCACCTACCTGTCCTATTTGCATTAAATCCGGTCATCAGAATACGAGTGGCTGTGGGCTGAACATCTGCGTCCCCCCGCATGCATGTGCTGATGCCCTAACCCCCAAGCGACGGTGACGCAGGTGCGGCCTTCGGAAGGAACAGGTGGAGAGGGGTCCTGAGCAGGGAGCCCAGAGCTCTCTGGCTCACGCTGCAAACCAGGGAGTGGCTCCCACGGAGACCCCGCCCACCCTGGCCCCCTGACTTTGGACCTCCAGCGTCCCCAGCTGGAGAAGTCAATGCATGCGGGGAGGTCACCACCTCTCGAGGGCCTTCACGGGCTCCGAGGACGCGGTGGGAGCCGCACACGGGACTGCCGAGAGAAGGGGGTACACGTAGCCATCCCGCCAACGGTGCGTGTCACATGGGAGCCCCTGCGGAACAGCTCGGGGGGGGCCCCTCCCCAGGCCGGCCCCCCTTCCCCTGTGACACCCCCAGCCGGCAGGCACAGCCACACCACCCCTGGAAGGAGCTCGCTGCCGGTTAGCCTTGCTTCCCCATGGGCAGAGCAGCAAACTGCGTGGACAAGAGGCCTGTTGCGGCACAGAGCACTTTGCAGGGAGCTGCGGGGCCGGCCCGGAAGCCTGCCCTTTGGGTCACTCTGGGGGGACGGCTCCTCTGCTCCGTCCTGGGTCACTTCTGGGGGGACAGCTCCTCTGCTCCGTCCCGGGTCACTTCTGGGGGGGCGGCTCCTCTGCTCTGTCCCGGCTCACTCTGGGGGGACAGTTCCTCTGCTCCGTCCTGGGTCACTCTGGGGGGACAGTTCCTCTGTTCCGTCCTGGGTCACTCTGGGTGGGGGGACAGTTCCTCTGCTCCATCCCGGGTCACTCTCGGGGGACGGCTCCTCTGCTCCGTCCTGGGTCACTCTGTGGGGGGGTGACAGTTCCTCTGCTCCGTCCTGGGTCACTCTGGGTGGAGGGACAGTTCCTCTGCTCCGTCCCGGGTCACTCTGGGGGGACAGTTCCTCTGCTCCGTCCTGGGTCACTCTGGGTGGGGGGACAGTTCCTCTGCTCTGTCTCACAGTTGTCAGAACCACTGTGGAGGACACCAGGAGTCCTGCACCAGGAGGGACAGAACCCAAGCCCCCTGGCTGTCACCATCCCGCTGAAGTCCTGTAGGGTGCAGACCTCCCCCGCAAAGGAATGGGGCAGACTCCCCCGACCCCTGGGCAGGGCATGTGGCCTCCAAAAGTATGTTCCTCTGTGGAACGTGATGAAGTCAATCGTGCCACATTCAGTGGATAACCATAGATATACTTTTTTTAATTTTTTTAACCTTTATTTATTTTTGAGACAGAGAGAGACAGAGCATGAATGGGGGAGGGTCAGAGAGAGGGAGACACAGAATCTGAAACAGGCTCCAGGCTCCGAGCTGTCAGCACAGAGCCTGACGCGGGGCTCGAACTCACAGACCGTGAGATCATGACCTGAGCCGAAGTCGGCGCTCAACCGACTGAGCCACCCAGGCGCCCCAACCATAGATATTTTAAATACGGAGTCGAATTTCCCTTTAACCTCGGATGTGATAAATACTCCTTGGCCAGGAATGACCCCGAATTTCTCACGTCCTGCTGTCCCGATCTGAACTTTTTCTGTGTGTTCTGTCTTTTCCTGAAGAGCTTTCCAAGGGCTTTACAGATGCTTGTCCTTACGTATTATCTTTTATTTTTAGTAAGGCTACTCTGCTTATAAATCCTAAGAAGTTTGCTTTTGCTGTAGGATATTGGCAGAACTCCGCCAGCCTTCTCCGACCCTCCAAAAAACAACCCCCATCTGTGCTGAAACATGGTAGGGAACCGGAGTCAGCAGGAAGGGAACATTCTCCCGCCTGTTTTCTCGCAGGGCCCCTGAACACGCCGTGTGCTCAGGGGGCAACGTGTGAGTTTTCTTTCCTCACGTTTGTCTGACAGGAGAACTTGCCCGTGAGGAATGGTAGGAGACCAGCGTTCCGGGGAGCACACAGCGGCCCCGCCTCACCCCCTCTCTGATTCTGCAGCCCCCTGGTGCTCCGTGCGTCTGTCTGAGCCCCCTCTCGGCTCCCCCCTCCCTGAGGATGTGAGTCCTGCCATTTCCTCCACGAGGTGTCCCTGCCTGGCCCTCACCTGGTGACCGGTGCAGGGGTGAGGGGTGGGGAGGGGACTGTCCCTGGTCAGGTGGTCTCGTCATCCCTGACACCAGGCCTGAGGCTTCCGGACTGGGAGATGGGCTTCCAGAAGGCCCCAGGCCTGTGAGGGGCGTGTGCTAAAGACCCAGCGCGCTCCCGTCTCTATTTGGGGTCCTGCCTGAGTTCTGGTGTGTCGGCGTGCGCCTCAAAATGACAGCGGACTCGCCCGCTGTGGAGACGGGAGGAGCCCTCGGCTGGGGGCGTCCACCTCCCCTGCCCACTCCCGCTACAAGGAGCTGTCATTTCACAAGTGGGATGGACGTGTTTGGTCTGGATGGCTCTTTACTGGGCTCTGGTGTAATTCGTATCTATCTATCATCTATCTAATCAATCATCTATCATCTATCTATCTATCTATCTATCTATCTATCTAATCAACCTATCATCTATCTAATTTAATCAATCTGTCATCTATCTATCATCTATCTATATATCTATCTATCATCTATTTATCTGTCATCTATCTGTCTAATCAATCTATCATCTATCTGTCATCTATCATCTATCAATCATCTATCTACCTCATCAATCTATCGTCTGTCTTTCTACCTATCATCTATCTAATCAATCTATCATGTATCTATCATCTTTCTATCATCTATCAATTAGATACTTAGATGATAGATATCTATAGATCTATCTATATCTATATCTATTTAGGTCTCTTTCCTTCCTTCCTTCCTTCCTTCCTTCCTCCCTTCTTCCCTTCCCTCCTTCCTTCCCTCTTTTTTTCTTCCCTCCTTCCCTCCCTCTCTCCCTCCCTCTCTACTTCCTTTCTTCCTTCGTCTACATATCTACCTAGATTTAGCTCTATCTATGGCTAAATATCTATCTATATCTACATTTATCTCTATTTAGATCTATCACTGCCGAGAGCCTCCTTCTTTCTATCAGCTAGATACTAAACTAGATTTGGAAGTCTATCTAGAATTGGCTGTCTCTAGACCTATCTATCTCCTTCATATTTCAGAGTTAAAGTGTTTTGTGTCTCTCCTCTTCCTGTCCATATTTTTCAATTCAGAGTTGTCCTTTTAAGTAGAATAACCCTTTTCAAATGTAATAATTTCTGATATGTATTTTGTTTTATTTTTACATTCTGATGAGACCTACCCACATGCCCTATCATACACAATTAGGTATTTTTTTGTTGTTGTTCGTTTCATTACCTCTATAATTCAAAGAGGTGAGTTAAGTCAAAGGAAGCAGTGATTTAGGTGGTAAACACACACACGTATCTCCTTAACATTTTAATCATATAGAACACTTGTTACGCTAGAGCATTTTGTGTCTAGAAACGTGACCCCGTGACTCCTGCCAACATTGCCGACGCATAATTAAAAAACAATTTGCCATGGTGATGATGGTGCTCTTTACGTCTTTCACGCAGGTGTAAAATGCACACTGGATTTAGATTTAGTACAAAATACAACGTAAGACATCTCGATATGTTTTAGACTGGATACACAATGAAATGATTATATTTCGGCCATAGGGACTTTAAGGAAGTACACGATAAAAATTGTCTGTACCTTTTATACTTTAATCGGGAGGCCATCCATGACACCACTTCCATTTACTCACAGTGTCCCCCAAAACTTCCACCTAAACCAATGGCTTTCTACCACGATTGGCACTGAGGCCCAGGCTCCTGGCCCAGGGCCTTTGCACCTCCAGTTAGCTCTACCTGCAGTGCTGTTCCCACCCACTCCTTTCCAGTAATCCAATTTCTATACGTCACTAAGAGATCTACCTGCCTTAGCATGATTTCCCCCAAAATCTTTTCTTTCTTTTTTTTAACATTTATTTATTTTTGAGAGACAGAGAGACAGAGCATGAGCGGGAGAGGGTCAGAGAGAGGGGGAGACACAGAATCCGAAGCAGGCTCCAGGCTCCGAGCTGTCAGCACAGAGCCTGACACGGGGCTCGAACCCACAGACCGTGAGATCATGACCTGAGCCAAAGTCAGACGCTTAACCGACTGAGCCCCCCAGGCGCCCCTCTTCTGCCCATTTTTAAATTGGGTTATTTGGGGAGCTTTTGGTGTTAAATTGTGTAAATTTTTTGTATTTTTTTTATCTTAACCCCTTATCAGATATATCATTTACAAATATCTTCTTCCGTTCAGTAGGCTGCCTTTTTGTTTTGTTGATGATTTCCTTTGCTGGGCAGAAGCTTTCTATTTTGATGGAGTCCCAAGAGTTTATTTTTGCTTTTGTGTCCCTTGCCCGGTGAGACATATCCATAAACGTGTTGCTAAGACCAATGTCCAGGAGACTATGGCTTAGGTTTTCTTGCAGGGAATTTTGTGGTTTCAGGTCTCACATTTTGAGTTTATTTTTGTGTTTGGTGTAAGACAGCCGTGCAGTTTTCCTGGCATATGGACTCTAAAAAACAAAACAAGGAGCAACAGACAAAAATGCAAACAGACACTTAACTACAGAGGAAGAACTGGTGGCCCCAGAGGGAGGGGGGGGGGCGGGGGAGAGCAGGTGAAAGGGATTAAAAGGCACAAACTCCCAGCTAGAAAATAAGTAAGTCACGGATGACAAGGGAGTGTAGTCGCTAAGATGGCCATAACGCTGTGGGGTGACAGATCGTGACTGCATTTGCCAGGCGGGCACGTTGTAATCACTATGTCACGCGAATATGACCGGAGACCAGTGTGATGCTGTGTGACTGCTACACTTCAGCAACAGATGAAAACAAATCTCCAGCATTCAGAGCATCGGGGGCTCTCTTCACGTGTTCTCCTGGCTCAGCTCGTGGGCATGGCTGCTCCACCCCCGGCTTTCATGTGCCATGGCCCATATGGTGGGTGACGATGGCCTCTCACGGTGCCCGCGCTCGCGTGAACCCCCGCCAGTGAGGGTGCCCGCCCCCAGCTTCTCTGTCACTGCCCCCCTTTCAATCCCAGGTCTGCGGGAAGCAGGCTCCGAGTGGCCGGCTTAGGCAGGAGGACCACCCTGGTCTGAGGACTTGGGATGCTTGCCACCAGTGGCTGCAGGAGCTGGGCTGCGCGACGGGGGGAGGGTGCGGAAGGCATCCTGCGCTGGGAGAGACTCCCAAAATGCTCATATGGAATAGTGGACGCCTCCTAATGTGCCGCAGACCTGAAGGTGGGCTCACAAAGCAGGGAGTTCTGAACATTTTAAATGCACGCTAGACGGTGGACGAAATCTGGAGACTGAAAGCCTCAAGCACCGTTCCGAGATTGCAAGGTTACTTGGTTTTAGGGGGTTAGGAATTGCGCACGGTGGTGATGACACAAAGACAAGTCTGACGTCGTTCCTGTCTTCAAGGCTGTCTGAGGTACGAGAATCTCCGTGTCTCCATCTCTCTTTCTCTGTGTATTTGTCGGTCCACGGCATCCATATGTTTTATCTCCCTCTCTCTCTACTTCTGTCTCTCCTCGTCTCCAGCATCTCTCCACTCTCTGTCCAGCCAAGTATCACCAGGCTGTTGAATGGCGGCAGAAGCAGCAAGAACGAGGGAGCAGTCAGTAAGACGTTGCTAACAGACTATCAAACTACAGTTTTTCGGTAGCTCTTTCAAAAAATCGTGTCCTCAGGCATAGTTACTGTCAGCCCATTCTGATGGACATCAGGCCAGGGTCTGCTCTTCAGCCCATCCCCTTCCTGCCACTGTATGTCACTGTCACCGTCACGGCCACTTGGTACAGTTTCACAGACGGCCTGCGGACAAGCTGCACGGGAGCGGGGTGGAGGGGGAGAGCTAAACTCTGGGGATGCCATTGATCTGGACGGACACTGGCTACATGATTGAAGATGTAGGGAGATGTGATTCCAGGCTACAAATGTGAGGATGCAGGAAATTTGGAATCGAGAGTCTGACAAAAATCTCGGGGCAGGAAGCCAGGCAGAGTCCAGGGAGCACCCCACCCCCCATCTCTGGCCACTGTCCTTTCAGCTTCCGCTGATGGTGCTTTAGGAATTCTCTCCAGGGTCTGCTTCTCCCATGGGCCACCGTACCCCTGCCCAGAGGTGGCAGTGCTCCAGCTAACACGGGGCCATTCCTCTTTCCTCTTCTGGCTCTTAAGGGCTCTGCTCTAAGAACCCTAAATGGAAGGATGAGATCAGGTTAGGTTTTACACAAGATGGGGAGAATCTCTGTTGAAATCCCAGAGGTAAAGAGCTAAGATGTCCTGACTAAAGTCAGGTAACGAAGACGATAAACAACATACAAGTTCTTGTCTCAGAAATATTCAGCCCCAGGAGCGCCTGGGTGGCGCAGTCGGTTGAGCCTCAGACTTTGGCTCAGGTCACGGTCTCATGGTTCGTGAGTTCGAGCCCCGCGTCAGGCTCCCTGCTGTCAGTACAGAGCCCACTTCAGATCCTCTGTCCCCCTCTCTCTCTGCCCCTCCTCTGCTCACTCACTCTCTCTCCCTCTCAAAAATAAACATTAAAAACAAAGAAATATGCAGCCATGTATGTAAAATCCGAAGTCCTAACGCATGGGCTCATTGTTATTTGGCACTGATGAAAATTACACTCGACGGCTTTGGTCCATATCAGCAAATAATAAAATCTGAAATGAGCAATGAATTTCCCCATTTGTTTCTCGTACAATCCACCTTAAAATTCCCTTGTGTCCTCTCTCCCTTCCTTCTTTCTCCCGCCTCTGTATTCCTTTCTCTCCTGTTTCTTAGCTGTGGTGTAATTTTTGCCTCAGCCTGTGGGCTTTCCACCATATCTGACCCAGCTCATTTAGCGAGTGACCGGTGGCCATTTAAAAATCAGTTTTTAAAAAGCTGTGGCCACTCCAGCCTGGCTCATAGAGCCCGTCCGCTGGCACTCTCTGCGGGGGGTGTGTTTTCCCCCAGTTTCTGCTCTGTCCTTTTTCAGAGTCATCAGACTGAGGTCTTCCTGACGGCCCGGCCCCTTGGGACGTGACGTGCTTACTTCGCGCTCTGCCTGACCCCGGCTCTGGGCGCGTTTAGGGCCAGCCCTGCTCGGGCCCTGGGGGGTGAGCTGTGGGGCAGGGGTGCGCGGTGCCCGCGCGGGGGGCCGCAGGGTCGACAGGTGATGCGGGGACAGGACTGAGGCAGGACGCGAGTGCGAAGGGGTGATGATGTACCGGTCAGGCAGGCGGGTAAGCAGGGGAGCCGTCCCCCCCACGGTGCCCTCGGGTCGAAGTATGGTTTCTACTCCTGAGACCCCGGCCGAAGGGCATCAAATGTGATCTCCGTTTTATGTTTCTCCCTCAGGTGACCAGACAGGACGTCACTAGTGGCTTAATTAATAAATATTGTTCAGGGGCGCCTGGGTGGCTCAGTCGGTTAAGTGTCTGACTTCAGCTCAGGTCACGATCTCGCAGTCCGTGAGTTCGAGCCCCGCGTCAGGCTCTGGGCTGATGGCTCAGAGCCTGGAGCCTGCTTCTGATTCTGTGTCTCCCTCTCTCTCTGCCCCTCCCCCGTTCATGCTCTGTCTCTCTCTGTCTCAAAAATAAATAAACGTTAAAAAAAATTAAAAAAAAATAAATATTGTTCGATTAACTGACTTGTTAAATAAGTAGAGGAAATACATGTGTTTTATATCCATTCTCAGGGTGACTCCGGCCGAAACTAGCAAAATCCACACTCAAGAATGCGAAACATTGCCCCAAAAATAAATAAACGTTGAAAAAAAAAATTAAAAAAAAAAAAGGGGCGCCTGGGTGGCGTAGTCGGTTAAGCGTCCGACTTCAGCCAGGTCACGATCTCGCGGTCCGTGAGTTCGAGCCCCGCGTCAGGCTCTGGGCTGATGGCTCAGAGCCTGGAGCCTGTTTCCGTTTCTGTGTCTCCCTCTCTCTCTGCCTCTCGCCTGTTCATGCTCTGTCTCTCTCTGTCCCAAAAATAAATAAACGTTGAAAAAAAAAAATTAAAAAAAAAAAAAAAAGAATGCGAAACAGGGGCGCCTGGGTGGCTCAGTCGGTTGAGCGTCCGACTTCGGCTCAGGTCATGATCTCGCAGTCAGCAGGTTCGAGCCCCGCGTCAGGCTCTGTGCTGGCCGCTTGCTCGGAGCCTGGAGCCTGCTTCGGATTCTGTGTGTCCCCTCTCTGCCCCTCCCCCGCTCACGCTTTGTCTCACTCTGTTTCTCAAAAATAAATAAATGTAAACAAAAAAAATTAAAAAAAAAAGAAAAAGAATGCGAAACAATTTTGGGGGGAGGGTCTGAAAATTTTCAAACCACCTTAGAATATATTAAAGATGACGAGAAGAAAAATGTGCTAGCTTGGTATTGTAGGATTTTATAATCTTTACTGTGTAAAATGTCTTTTTTTTCAAACTTTGTAGAAGCAAAACTTTAAACATCACATATGGAAATATTATGTATATGATGTAACATGATTATATTGGTTGATATGATATACACATGTAATAAAATCATTACACGATAATTACGTTATTATGATGCGATATGAAATTGTATTATATATACACGTATGTTCACAAGCGAGTTCTGGTTCTCATTTTCACTGTGTGACTTACCCCCCGAGGGTCCTGACTCGGGCATGTCACGCCTGCAGCTCTCCCCTCCACCCTCCGCTGTTTGGAATTCAAGGCTCCGCGTAGAAATTGTTGTTTCATGTCTCACGCCAACAGGTCTCCGTGGCTCTTCGCATAAAGTGATCCCTGCCGGTGCGTGAACGAGATAAGAATTAGACTCTTGACCCTTTGGTCGTTGGGTCACTGCGAAGGGCAGCCTTTGAACCTCAGCCCTGCCTCGTGTCCCTCCAGGGCCCCGACGTGATCACTGCAGACTCGCCTCAGAGCGGACGCACTGGGGGGCCCTCCAAGCCGAGGCGACTGCGTGGTTTGCTGGGTCCATTTACGTCCTGTCCCCCTGGAGCCCTCCCTCTGCCCCTGTTGGCCCACACACTCTGTCTGGGCACGCCTGGGTGGGTGACCGCCCACCTTCATATCCTCAGAGTGTCCTGTCTGCGATCGGTGGCCTTCCTACGTCAGGGTTGTTCAAAGCCCAGCTGTCGGCACCTACAAATGCAGACCTCTAGGAGTCCCTCGGCTGACAGCTCTCTCCGTTCTTTCTGGAAGAGCTACATCCTCGGTGGAAAGAGAGCAGCTTGCGCAGACCTTCTCTCCTCAGTGTGACAGTCACAGGGACACTCCAGGGCCGGGACCATAGAAAACAAAGAAAGTTGAATCCGTACATGTTCGCGGAGTGTTTCTTCCCGAGGAAGTCCGAGGGATGGCCTCGGGGAAGGAAGAGCTGTAGGAAAGCGGGAAATAAAAACCAACAAAGCAATTGTAAGATGGAGAATTTTTTCTTTTAGTTCTTCGGCACTGGGTTAAAGAATGTCTTACCAGAGAAGCAGGATAATCCATAAAATTTCATCGTAAATATTCCTGCCAGCTGAACAATGCTTAGTATGAAATTATATAGGAAATACAGGGCAAATTAAAGAAGAAGAAAACGGCCTCTGCCGGGTGCAAAAGAACCTTGTAGTTACCTGGGAAAATAGACCCGTGAACAGAGTGAAGTTTTAAATTAGTTTGCTCGTTAAGAATGTATGTTAGATAAAGGCCTCTCCTTCAGTTAGGAAGGACCCGGGTTTTGAAGCTACGTCAGCCAAATCACTGTGAATGTCGGATGCTTGCTGAATTTCTCTACAAAACAAGAATTGGATGATTGATGTCTTGTTGGCTTGACTCCGTCTGTTTAAGAAGCATTTTTCTTGGTACAGTTGCAAAGCATTTTTGTATATGTTTGATTGACGGCTGCAGGGGACTGTCTGCGTGGGCTTCAACTTCACGGTGCCTCTCGACAAGAAGGCGTGTCAAACCGAGAAGGCAGAAGTGCGTCACCAGCACTCGGAGTGTGGGGTGGTTTTGGATTGCCGTTCGCACCGGTAGAGTCAGGCTGTGTGGGAGTAAGCACGGATTTCCATTTTCAAAGCGAGGGATCTGGAGCATGAAAAGGTCCTTTGCCGGCTCTCGGTCTGTGTCAAGGCTGAGCCCGGAAGACCCGGCAGGTGCTCCCAGGCAGGGAGGTCCAGGGGCCCGCCTGCGGGCTCCATCCGTCCACCCCAAACACCCCAACACTCGAAGACACCTTGGTCAACATTCTGCATCGACTTCTACTAGGATATAGATATGATCACTTGCATTCTTCAGAACGACACTTGGGATGAACAGCTTTTGCTTGTTTCCATTCATCTGAGGACATTTCTGAGCTTCTTTTCATTTTGGGGGGACCCTGTATACGTCACCATATCATGCCACCTGTTGCCGTCAACACACATAAAATAATTCACCCGATTTTTGTCCACCTTAGTTTTTGTAAATGCGACTATTAACTGGGAAGAAATCTATTTCCCTCTACCAATAGCATGGATGGGAATTTAAAAAACAAAGGTGGAGTTAATTCTATGCGTACACCTTGGTTTTCAGAAACATTGTAAGATTTATTACTATAATTAAGATGTGTTACTTTAAGTGTTTAAGCTGCCATATCCCAGAGATGCTGGAAACCAGCCCTAGCGACGGGAATTCTGGGCCTCTACGTTCTCATCAATGTATCCCCGATGCAAATACAGTAGAAGGCTTATAAATGGTTGCTGACAATTTTTTTTTAATTTTTTTTAACGTTTATTTATTTTTGAGACAGAGAGAGACAGAGCATGAATGGGGGAGGGTCACAGAGAGAGGGAGACACAGAATCCGAAACAGGCTCCAGGCTCTGAGCTGTCGGCACAGAGCCCGACACAGGGCTCGAACCCACGGACCGTGAGATCATGACCTGAGCCAAAGTCGGACGCTCAACCGACCGAGCCACCCAGGTGCCCCGCTGACAATTTTTTTTAATCAAAAGAGCTGCCTAGATTGATAATAATTAAAAAAAACAAAACCAAATTAAGTCTCTTTCCAGACTCTATAAAGTGCAAAGATTGCTCTCAACGGTGCAGACCCGAAACACCTCTCTCCACACGTAATATTTTAACACAAAGTAAAGTCCCGAAAAAGTGGCAGAGTAGATGCTGTATTTTCCCCCCTCACAATCAAATCGGGGGTAGTAATAGATGACCAAAGAAAGCATCGGGATGCCAGGAAGTTACCAAAAAATTAAAGAGAAAGGTCTGGGCGTATTGGAGTCAGTTTCTCACTAGTTGGACTGAGGGTGAGTTTGAAGGGATTTCTGTTTACATTTTACTCTTTTGGCTCTCCTGAGCGGCTTTGAGAAAAGCCCCCGTCTGATCCTTTATGGAAGGAAGGAAGGAAGGAAGGAAGGAAGGAAGGAAGGAAGGAGGAACCCCAGAGCTGTTCTCCGTGTCTACGCCCCGGGCTTGACATCGGGCAGCACAGAAGCCCTCCCGAGATGCAGGCTTCCTGAAGACAGGTGTGGGCAGACACCAAGGGACAATAGCCAGATTGCTAGAATCCTTGCCAGCAGCACTGGGTGGACGAGGTCACCGGGGAGTATTTCTAAGCATTAAGAAAAATAACTTCACGTTTAAATTTTATCCAACAAGTGGTTATCAAAATGTGGAAATAAAATACATATTTTTGGGTTACAAAGCCGCAGGAATTTTACTGATAAAGACACATACTGCAAATGTGTTTATGATTCTATGACACACAGGAGTGAGCCCATGGGAGGTCAATGTCGAGCCTCTTTCCCTGTGCCGTTTACCATCTCTATTCTAGTCCTTTGCGGGATGTGTGGTCGGTGAACGCTTTCTCACAGTCTATAATTTTCCTTTCTCATGCTCTCTTGTGAGCAAAAAGTTTACATTGGGATAGGGTTCCAATTTATTAATTTTTCCAATATGTATTTCACTTCTGGTGTCAAACATATGATCTTTGCCTCACCCTACTCCTAGAGGCTTTCTCTTGGTGTCTTTTTTCTGAAAATTTTACAGTTTTAATTTCATACTTAAATCCCTAGTCATTTCGAATTAAGTTTTGAATGGGGTGTGAGGTTTAGGCTGAGATTCGTTGCTTTGCTTGTATATGTCTAATTGCCTCACAGAACCTTTTATTGAGGAGTCTATCCTTTCAGTGCATTAAATTCCACTGAATTGCTTCTGGGCCTTCGTGGGGTAGGAGTTGAGCCGATGTGTGTGGGTCTTTTCCGGGTTCTCTGCTCTGTTGCTCTCTGGGTCCATTCCTTGCCACTACTTTGTCATAATTGTTGTAGCCTTATTATCAGGGAGGGCGATTCTCCCACCGCATTCTTCTTCATCAAAATCGTTTTAATTATAACAGGGCGTGGGGTCCCCCACATAAGTTTTAGATTAAACTTATCTCCATCTGCAAAAACAAAACAAAACAAAACACCTTTTTGGTATTTTGTTAGGGATTTCATTAACCTGTAGATCAACAGGGAGAATTGTCATCTTGGCGATTCTTCCTATCTGCCTTAAATCATTTATTTATGCCCTCTCGGATTAAAAAAATTTTTTTTAATGTTTATTTATTTTTGACAGAGAGAGAGAGAGAGAGACAGAGCGTGGGCAGGGGAGGGGCAGAGAGAGAGAGAGGGGGACACAGAATCCAAAGCAGGCTCCAGGCTCGGTGCTGTCAGCACAAAGCCTGACACGGGGCTCGAACTCACAGACTGCGAGATCATGACCTGAGCCGAACTCAGATGCTCAACCGACTGAGCCACCCAGGCGTGCCTATTTATGCCCTCTTGGATTTTTTTTATCTGCATCTTCTAATACTCACCTTACATGTTTTGTTAGGTTTACACCTAAGAATTTATTCCGTTTGGAATGATTATAAATTATATTGTATTTTTAATTTCTATTTCTACATATTTATTGTTAGTGTACAAAAATGCAATTTATTTCTGTTTGTTGATTTTGTATCTGCAACCAATTGGCACTTACTCAGTCTAGGCTTTTTTCTTCCTCCTCCCCCTCCCCTCCCCCTCCCCTTCTTCTTCTTCTTCTTCTTCTTCTTCTTCTTCTTCTTCTTCTTCTTCTTTTTAGATTCCCTGGAATTTTCTTTGTAGGCAATCATTTCATCTATAAATAGAGGTAGTTTTATTTATTCCTTTTCAATCTGTGAACCTTCTATTTCCTTTTCTTGCCTTGTCGCAATGACTAGGATTTCTAGTATTATGTTGAATATGAATGGTGAGAGCAGGCTTCCTTGCCTTGTTCACAATATGAGAGAGGAACTATTCAGTCTTCCACCACTAAGCATGCATTAGCTGTAGTTGATTTCTTATTTCTTTTTTTAAATACATGTTCTTTATCAAGCTGAAGTATTTTTCCTCTATTCCTAACTTCCTGAATTCAGCTTTTAATCATGAATGGTACTGGAATTTGTCCGATATGTTTTCTGCATTGTCACCCAGGTCTGTAAGGAAGCACGTATATGGATGTTGATTGTTTGGCATCCATATTGTTTGGCAATGATGCATTATTTGGCATGACGAGGAATCAAGGATGATGTGTGCCTCTGTCACTCTAAATCAGCTTGTGAGAATATGATGAGTCCATGCCATAGAATGCTAAGCAACAGTTCGAGGCAGTGAACTGTATGTATGCATAGCAGTGAGAGCGGGTGTCAGAAACACAGTGCTGAGGGAAAGTAAGCGATGTGATACGTAACAATATTATGACATCATTTAGAGGATTTGAAGACAATTTGTTATACAGTTTTCAGTGCCACATACAGAGAACGCCAATCACCTCCAGAATAAGCACACCGCTCTGATGTGTGTGGGGATGTGACTTTGGTTTAGGGCAAACCTGTTCATCCTGCGATACAGACTCAAAACTGAAATAGGGAGAATTTTGACCAAATGTAGGAGAGGGCGAAAGGTTGAAACTCTTGCTGGAAAATGAGTTCCAGACATTGCACTAGGAATGTGTTCTGTGAATAGCCACCAAAGCATGGCTTTGGATGTTAGTAAGGAGCTGTGACTTGCAGGGGAAGAACAGAAAGTCTGTCCGGCTTGCTAAGACACGGGTCCAAGCACAGTGTTAGCTTCAGAAACAGTGTTTCAGGGCCAATGAGAACAACAGCCTTGCAGGAAACAGCCCTAGCCATTGGCCCCTGGACAGTGTCCCCGCTATAGCAGCCAGTCCCAGGTGGAAATGCTAGACACGTGTTGGTCTTTCCTTCCAGACACCTAGTGAGACCAGCACCGTGAACGAGGTCATCTTCATGGGCAAATCCAGGAGACGGAGTCATCCCGTGTAGCAACCACGGCAGTTAGCCAGGTAGGACAAGGATCACTAGCCGCAAATCCCCCGCAGCTGCAGAATTTGTGGTTTGCTTGTGGATGCAAATGCACCGACAATAGTGTGTGGGCAGTACTCACAGAGTCAACTCGTAGGAAAGCTGTGCAGCTAATATGCGTTACCCCTGGCTCCTCTCCCCTCCGTGCGGTGCTCACCTGGGCTTCCGCACTGTTCTGATCTATCCCGCACCCCCACCCCCCTGTTCTAGTCCTTCTTCACACTCGTTCAGAGTTCAGCCTGGCTGACATCATCAAGGAAGTTCTGTTGGGGTGCGTACAACCAGCTTAAGGACGCCTCGTCCTGAAGCTTACAGGAACTCTTTCTGCTAAGAAACAGCTCCTTGGTGGAAGGGCCAGTGCCACATCAAGACACTTGGTGTGCAAAGTCCTTGTTCCTCTTGCTCTGGGCCTCCCCGTAATTGAGTTGTGACTGGCTTGCCTCTGCGTCGAGGCCTCTTCTATTATTTGGGGCAATCGTTCTGGGGCTTACCTTTCAAGAGGGGAAACCCTAGGTGTGGATAAAGATCACAAAAAATGAAACATTCTGGCACCTTCCTAGAACCGTAAAGGATAGTTGGATCTCACGCATGATATATTTTGTTCAAAATAGTAACACTCTTTAAGGCAATTCTAGCTTCCATCGGGACCGCAAACGACTGTTACATTAAGTTTCAAAATATGGATAAGCTAATTAGCATTTGATAGCTATTTTCACAAAGACAGTAAATATTGTTGCAAAGACAGACATGATGGGTTTTTGTGTCCTGTTAAGCAAAAAAACAGGCTAACTGATAGAAGTGACTAAGAGACATATTTTTTTTCTTGGAAAAACTTTGAAAGAGCCAAAGGAGGAATGCAGTCTCAGAAGATGGCATCTCCCACACTGGGTGTGGTCCAGCATAGGCTACATCAACCCTTGGTTGGATTGTTGTAAAATGGATTAATGTCTTTGGTGGGCATTTTGATTACGTAGTACTCATAGATGGCATAGTGTATAAAGTTGTGTTTTTTAACGAGCATAGTATAGCCAAATGGATGGAGGTTTATACTTGTTACCCCCTCTCTTTCGGATGTTCATCACTCTGTAGTTTTTTGGTAGGTGGTAGATGCCTACCACCGCCACAGGCAACCAGTTGGATGGATCTGAAAACCATTATGGCGAGCGAGAGACGTCGAACACAGGTGTGAGTGTTGGATTCCATTTCTCGGAGCTCAAAAACCAGCGGGATTAATGAGTGTTAATGGAAATGAGGGGCGGTTACCTTTAATGCAGACAGAAGGGTGTCCCGTAGGGGACAAAATGGAGTCTTCCGGGGGGCGAGGGCGGGGGGGGGGGGGGGTAGAAATAATCTTTATCTGGATCTTTGAGGTGGTTCCATGGGAGTGACCGTCCGTAAAAATGTGTTAAGCTTTACACTCAAGGCTTGTGAGCTTCAACAACGTCAGGTCATACCTACCTTAAGAATCGAAGTAGGGGCGCCTGGGTGGCGCAGTCGGTTAAGCGTCCGACTTCAGCCAGGTCACGGTCTCGCGGTCCGTGAGTTCGAGCCCCACGTCAGGCTCTGGGCTGATGGCTCAGAGCCTGGAGCCTGTTTCCGATTCTGTGTCTCCCTCTCTTTCTGCTCCTCCCCCGTTCATGCTCTGTCTCTCTCTGTCCCAAAAATAAATAAATGTTGAAAAAAAAAAAGAATCGAAGGAAAGAACCTCCATGTGCACACTGTCTTCTTGGGGGAAGCAACAGCCCCATCCTCAACAACCACGGCCTCGGCCGATGTGCAGGTTGACAGCAAGAGGAGTTAGTTCTGAAGATGGGGATCACAAGCTTAAAACATGGATGCAAAGTTGTTAAACATGCTTTGGGTCACATTGGCATATCTTCGAATATTTTAATTCTGGACAAGTATGTGGACCACCAGTTTGGTGCTGAGTGATTCAATCAACAGTAATGTCACTTTCACAATTGGTTTAATACCTTTCTATGAGAAAATAAATTCCCCAATGAAATGATTATTCCTGTGAATTGGCTCAAAATGACGGCTTTCAAGGAAACCATTCGCATAAAAGGAGTGAACAGGTTGTCTCTCCACTAAAAAGGACTTACGACTTAATTACACGTTTTAATTGCCGTGGCTATAATTTGACTGTTGGAAAAGGCTGGGACGTCAGAAAGGTGAGAGAAAAGTGATAAAAGTGTTCCTGTTCTGACCTTTTTGAAGAGGCTAATTAGCTCAGCTTTGTCAAATGCTATCCCAACCCCATTCCCTGAGCGGACGAATAAATTATTAGGCTCCTGCTTTGAATGCATTGAAATTTTTCTCCAGTATTGCACAATAGAGAACGTGAACATTTCTTCTGTCTCAAGACTGTTTTTAAAAGCTTGCCTCTGGGACCAAACAAAGAAGAGTTTTTAATGAAACCTAAATATGAAGTCTGTTGTGCATTTTCCAGAGTATGAGTGAAACAAGTCTGGGAATAGAACAAAGCTTTGCCTCATTTCTCTTTCTCGTGTTTGAAGAATAATGATACAGGGAATTGCCTTGGCTTTTCCTAGAGAAGTTTGGGAACTTACCCAGGTGGTTAACACCTATTTTCAGAAACCCTTCTTATTTGTGCTTTAGAGATTGTTTTCCAGGAAGTGCTGTTAGTTCTTTGCGCTAACCTGCGCCAGAGCTTTGAATATCCACCCCCCCCGAATAAATAGAATAATATCCCCAAGATTCTAACATTCTTTAATCTTCGGTGGGTTTTCTAGTTTCCTAACTTTTCAAAGCACTTTTGTTAGGGACGGCTGTGGCTCTTTGAAAGTGAAGGAGTCGCTGTTGAATTCTCTGAGAATTACGAGTGAAGGCTGAAGAATCCATACGACAGGATTGCAAGAGTCGTGGGGAAAAGAACAAACTTGCCAAATATGAATGTTTAGATACTTCTCAGGTGTCAGGATAAAGTGTCAAGTGGGCAGTTGGGGCAAAACATGAGGGACAAGAAGTCTGGAAGTCTGGGGAAGTCATAGGCAGACGGCGCTAGACCTCTGAGTTTGGAGGTCGTCACAGGTTGTGTCACAACCACAGCCCTCGGTGCGATCACCAAGGAGCGGTGTGCATGCAAAAGAGAAGAATTATAAAAGACAAGTTGATATATTTGCTATGTTCAAACAATGCTTTCTGTGACAAAAGAAAATCAGAACACTCTGCTTCCTCAGGATCGCAGGTGTGAGCTTTCCTGCAGGTGGTTTAGATCCGGAGGGGAGCACATGGTGACACTGACCACCGAGCTCTCGTGGCCGAGACCTTCCTGCGGATGTAACCGGCAACAAACAACCCTGTCTTATTCTGATCCACTTCGGCCAAAAGGAAGGAAAATTGGTGAATAAGTCACGGGGCCCGTTTCCCCGTTTCCACGGAGCTGTGTGTCTCAGCGCGTCCTTGGTCCCCGACAGAAACGAGCTTGCGTTAGAATGGCGTGAGAAGTCTGCACTGTTTAACGTGGACGGTGGTTTTGTTCTGGGCGAGGAAAGACTCTCAAACCAACCTCTCAAACGCTTGCCCCCCTTTGTGTTTAAGGATCGCCGGGAAAGCCACAGGCGGGGAAGAAGCCTTCTCTCCCACACCACTTGCTACAGAAGCAGCGAGGCCACCGTTCCCGTGACTGATTATAACTCACATTTCAACGCTCACAACTAAACAAATCTAGAAATGGGAAAGTGTGCCAGCACATAATTAGGGAGCTGTTTAGAGGCGCTCTGAGGTTAAAGTGCCGAGAGGAGATGAGCCTGTGTTTTAGCACCACCATCAGTCAGGATAGGCCATGTTGTCACCGGGGTTTATGACGACGGCTGATGCCCCTCAGCCCCGTGTGAGTTTAATCACCATTAACATGACTTTATAAAGGTGCATGGGGAACGTCTTGGTGACAGTTTTCATAATCAAGACTCTGTATTCCTCCGCACCGTGGGCTCTGCTCAGTTTTTATACCTGTTCTTCTGATTTTGTGTCACGTGAGCAGGAGAGTGAACCTGTTTCATGGAAGCTTGTAGCGGATAAACCTGCAGCGTGTGAGCGAGTCGATGTTCTTCTGTCCACGTTCCCCGAGTCTGGCTCTTGGGACGGGACGGCGGGAACTCGCGAGGCCTCACTTAGAGGATACTTGACAGCGGGGGACCGGAGACAGCCACAAAGGGAAAGTCTTCTGCTTACTTTGGGAAGACCTCGGGGCGATATCCAGACCAAAGGGTATCTCTTGGGCCACCAAGTCATAGATGGCCGATCCGCCCCTCCCGCTACACGGCAGGGACACGTTATTTTGTCCCCTGTAGAGTTAGCCCCGGGCATTTCTAGAACCGGTACCGCTTTGGGGAACAAATATTATGTGTCCACCCAACAATTATGCTCCTTTCATACCCGAATTACAGAAACTTAATTTTTACATTGACCGTATTATTTCCTAGCTTCTTTTTTTTTTTTAAATCAAGAGGTAACCATTTGACATAACCCATGTCTTTGCTGATGAAAGTCACAGTGGCCAGCCCAGCAGTCTTGAATAGTGTGAATGGAAGACAGGTGCAGAGGTGGTCTCCTCAGACAATATCTGAGCATCTAATATATGTTAGAACTGAGGAGGAAAAGATATTTTCCTCAATGAGTTGACGGATCATTTCTCTAAAAACAAAGGCAAACTGTGTGTCCTTCACAGATACTAAGTGGATTTTATCATGATTTCATTACACTCATGGGAGCTTCTACATAGACATCATATGGGATGAGGGTCCTACCCCAAGAACCTCAATGTAGTTTCATCACCTCTTTTAAGACCTTATCTTTAGGGGCGCCTGGGTGGCTCAGTCGGTTAAGTGTCTGACTTTGGCTCAGGTCATGATCTCACAGCTCGTAGGTTCGAACCCCACGTTGGGCTGTGTGCTGACAGCTCAGAGCCTGGAGCCTGCTTCTGATTCTGTGTCTCCCTCTCTCTCTGCCCCTCCCCTGCTCTCTCTCTCTCTCTCTCTCTCTCTCTCAAAAATAAATAAACATTAAAAAGTTTTTAAAAATATCCTTTTGTGGTAATAACTCAAAACCGAAGAATAAAATTTTAGCTCCGAAGTCAATATTTCCCTAGCCAGGGCTTACAGAAAGATTTTCAGGAGTATGCTTTTTTCTTGTCCCTTTGGTAAAGGATTGTGTCTTACTTAGGACTGAGAAATGTTTGTACCTATGGAAATTGCAATGATTTGGGAGAGTTTAATTTTACAGAGTCAAACTGAGAAGGTAAATGAAGTTTCCTGGGAACTTCAGGGAAAGGGGAAAAAAAAAAGGAATTAACCCTTCCAGAATACTTTAAGGGGATTTGCTTTTTGGTTCTATTCCAAATTTCAGAGTGAATGAAGACGCTGCTCTCAAATGTACCATTACGTGAGAAAAATGGCTCCCTTCCCTGTCCCTCTGTCCCAGGTGAAGGTCAGATTCTCACTCAATGGGCCGGGGGCGGGCGGGGGTGGTTAAAACAGACTCTGTGTCTGACTTGAAGAAGTGCTTGCTTTGCTCGTACAAAATCATTACTCGCAAAGCACGTCGTGCTAACCTTTATATCGTTGTTGTTCTTTTCAAATACCAACTTCTAATGGTTACGATGTTAGTCATGATACATTTCGTTTGTTAAAATTAAGCTATTTTAGCTTGCATCTTAAAATTTGATGGAATGGTGATTTTGCTGGCTTTTAGTAGCTCTAAATCAAAATTGGTCAAGTCAATTTAGCTAGAATGTAGGAAAATAAAACATGTCCCTGTGGTCTGACAACTTCCATGAATAATGTATCTTTAATAGCTGTCAATTAAGGTGGTTTTTAGAGATTTATGATGGGGTATAAATATTCACAAAAGGTGATTTATGGCACAGACTCAGACAATTCTTTGAATAGAACTACCCTGACAGCGAATAAATTACTATCTGGTGTGGGGATAAGAGAAAACACTTGGAATCTCTCTCCTTCTTGTGTCCTGTTCTTTTTTATTCCATTCTTTGACTCTGTGATGCCAATATCCAGATCACTGAACTTTAGAGATAAGAGGACCCTGTGTGACCGTCAGAACTGACCTCTTCATTATGCAGATTGTGGATCAGAATGCATGTTTGTGTATCTTCTACAAAAGGCCAGAATGTAAGAGTACAGGACCTGTTCAAATACATCCACAGACATAGGTACTTGAATCTCACAAAGACTCGCTACAGAAAAATACTGAAAATAATTTCAATACTCCATAGCAGAAGTTGAAAAACTCAGGAAAAAAAGAGGATAACTAACAATTTAGATGCTCTGGATGGTCAGAGACACCTTGTGCAAACTTAAAGGACAACCAGTGAGTAGAAACTCTGCTACACGATTGGATTAATCCACTTCCTCTGACTTACAAGTACCGCCTTCCTTGCTCAGGGCTGGAGGCCCTGGGGCCCCAGGAACAGAGAACAATCACTAACTCTTAGAACATCAATCTGTTTCTTCTTCTCCAGTTCATACAGTCTTGCATACTTGTTCCCAGCCTTGTTTGCTCCTCTCAGGTCTTTTCTGAGTCTAAGAGATGATATCTGCCCACAGGTAGAGAGAAAGGCTTAAGGAGTCTTCATGGGATCAACGCCCTTTCCAAACGCCGGTAAGATGAAGTCAACTGGGAATTTTTCCTTGGAGAAACCTAGGGTATTAACTCTTTGAGAAGGCTATTCCTGTGCTCACGGGATATCAAAACCATGGGGCCCATTTAAATAAGTTGAGCAGTGTTACAGAAGGTGGAACGGATTCACTTTGTAAGGCACTGCGTGCAGCCATCTGTGTTCCATCCGTTGGAAGACCTGGTTCCATCTTCTGTCTTCGTTTGGTAAATCCTTGTCTTCTGTCTCTTTAAATTACCAGCCCTTCCCCAGTTGATCGTTCGTCTGTGGAAATCTCACGGTCTGCCGAGGCCCTCAAACCATGCTCCTGAGTTCGCTCGCTAACCTGAGTTGAATCACTGCAATACCTCTGGCCTGACTTCCTTCCCTGTGAACCCCCTTGCAGCAAAACCCCACGTTGAGGACACTCCACCATACCCGTGTGGCCCATCAAGATAGAGAAATACAGATCACGGAATTCCATGAGTATACCATTCAATGTGTATAAAAGCCAGTCTCTTCTTGTTTGGATTAGATTAGTGGCTGCTAATAATTTCCATCCTTGGGTGCCTCCTTGGCAATGGTTCCCAGGTAGTGTGCTTCTATTTGCTATGTGCTGCCTGCTGATGCCACACTGAGGTGAGCCCGTATGTTTCATTAGAATCTGAGCATCTTGGGGCGTCTGGGGGTCTCCGTCGGTTAAGCGTCTGACTTTGGCTCGGGTCATGATCTCACCGTCTGTGAGTTCGAGCCCCGCGTTGGGCTCTGTGTTGATGACTCAGAGCCTGGAGCCTGCTTTGGATTCTCTATCTCCCTCTCTTTCTCCCCCTCCCCCGCTCACACTCTTTCTTTCAAAAATACATAAACAATAAAAATAAAAAAAAAAAAAAAGAATCTGAGCGTCTACACACTCCCTACATGCTTCTGTCTGTACAACTTCTTGACTGAGGAAGAATGATCCATTCAGAACACAATGAAATTACTTGAAACCCACTTTACACACTGTAAAAAAAATTCATGTTTAGATGTTAGCATATAAAAGTCACAAAATTACTAATTTTATATTAAGACAAGAATAATAATGAAACACTAAGTACTTTGCTTTAATAGAAAAGAAATGACCTCAGAAAGCTCAAAATAAAAGTTTTGTTCATTTAGCCCTGGCAATTTTTCAACGCATCTGTGTCTCCCACAGCCCTTGCCTGTTTGCTATGATGCCATGATGGCTTCAGAGAGGGGACGGTGCTTGCTGAGCCACAGTTATTTGGGACGACTGTTAGGATGGCCCGTGTGCCCTTACACCGTTGTGCATTCGAGTGTGCCTCACCTCTACTGGCACAAAGCCCCTCAGCTGAGGCGCGGTCACTCAGGGAGGCTCTCCTACGTGTCGGGCAGTTGTGTTATGACTGGTCTTCTTTTACGTTTCTAAGAGGTCTGCCAGTCTCTGTCATCTGGCTGAGTTTTGGGAACCTGAATAGGGATTGGAGAAACAGGTCGGTAATAAATTCGTTCTGAGGAGGGCCAAAAGATCAGCGCAGAGCCAGGTACAAATTTGGCTGGGAACAAGCAAGAATTGGAACAAAGTGAGGAAAGGCGAAGAGAGGATGTCATAGGCATTACCAGATAGTACTCTAGGCACGGCCACCAGGAGTCTGGTCAGTAATAGGATTTGTATTCAGACAAGCAGTGTATCAGTTAGTTCTTACCACATAACAAATCAACTCAAAGGCAGTGGCTTCACGTCATGACTATTTGTCAAGCTTACATTTTTGTGGGTTGGCATTTGGGATGGACCCAGCTGAGAAGTTCGTCTGCCTTGGCAGGGTTCACTCAAGCACATTCAGTCAGCTTCCAGATTGGCTGTGGCCAGATGGTCCAGCATGGCCACCCTTGGATGCTTAGACCTGCTCCACTTGGACTTTTTTCCTCAAGTAGAGTAGCTCTGGCTTGTCTATCAGCTGCTGGGTGGGTTCTAAGAAAGCACAGATACACACATGGCTTCCTGAGGTCAAGGGTCCACATGGCTTACCACCACTTCAGCCTCACATGAGCCAAAACAAGTCACAAGACGAGTCCCACATTTAAGGGAAGAGGGTGCAGACTCTATTTCTTGATGTTGGGATTCCAAAGTCATATTGCAAAGGGCATGAACACAGGGAGGCAAAAATGATTGTGAACATTTTTGCAATCAATGTATCCCAAAGAATGAAGGATGGATAAGCAGTTAGGGACAACCAGAATCCATAATACATCCTTAGATCATTTGCTCTGTAGTGAAATGACATAGACCCTCTGGAAACTAATTTTTGAGTGACATTGGGTCAAATTTTTGCCACGCAATACAGTATAACAAATGTGGGGCTAACAGGCACAACAGGCAGTAAGGTCCCTTGCACGGGAGAGTAAAACAACTTTGGGGGTGTTGTGGTTAAGACCTTGGAGTCCAAGATAAGTTCAAGTCCGGAGGATTCTTTGCACCCTAAGACGTGGGAGCTGCAGAACTTCCTCTCTTTTGAGCTCAGAGCGGGGTATAGCGAGCCCTGAAGTTCATTCCTTGTCAAAAACTCTCAGATGCTAACATACACCACACAGGTGGAAACTATGTCTTATGCAAGAGAAAATGATACGGTCCAAGCAAGTCTTTGAAAGTCCCCAAGCTCTCTGTGCCCTTTCTTCCCCATGCACAGTTGTGGTGCCATAACTCCCGACGACCCCTCACCTCTCCATCAATAGCCTGTGCTGTAACTGTTCCCGCCCTAACCATGGTCCCTCATCCTGGGGAGGCTCTTTCTCTCCTCACCCTGCTTTCCCTGGATGGTGTGACACTTCTGGAAGAAGCTACCTGAATGATCAAATACATGTATTTGCATGGCACGATGGTGAAATTTACATGTCACCTTGCCTGGGCTGAGAGACGCCCAGAGAGCTGGTAAGACCTTATTTCTGCATGTGTCTGTGAGGGTGTTTCCTGAAGAGACCAGAATTTTATTCAGCAGATAGAGTAAAGTAGATGGCCATCCCCAACGTGGGCATCATCCAATCCATCCAAGCCATGAAAAAAACAAAAAGGCAGAGGGAGGGCAAGTTCACGCCCTCTGTTAGACCTGGGACATCCATCTCCTGCCTTGGGACGTTGGTGCCTCTCATTCTCAGACTTACACACCCAAACTGGGACTTTCACCGTTGATTTCCCCCGGATTCTTAGGCCTTCAGAATCAGACTGAATCACATCACCGATTCTCCATCCCACAGATGGCACATCCCAGCTGCCATAACCGTGTGAGTCAATTCCTAGGAGTCTCCCCTCATATACACCCTCTCTCTAGATGTATCGTGCTGTTCTGTTCCTCTGCAGAACCCTGACAACACAGATGGGACAGTCATCGGGTGAGATAATCTCAGGGAGGTTCCCACTCTGTTTACTGTTGCATCACTTCTGGGCCACACAATTCTGAGCACCCGCTTCTTATCTGTAAAAATGAACGACTTATGTGGCTGATAGTTTGAGTTACTCTGATTATGAAATGAGCAGTTTCGGTGTGACTTTTTTAGCACGGTTTTCTAGCCGTACCAAGGGAGAAGGAAGAATTCTTTTCCATTTATTACTTCTGGCAATGTGACAGCATCATTCAGTCAACTTAGATCAATACCAATATTGAGGGTGGGAGGAACTGGGACCGTAAAATGTGAGTTATCTGAGAAGGCGTAAAGTGCCTCATTCGTAGTTCGACGATGAAGTTCAGAGTCGGGCAGATATCAGGCCTTCAAGGATCTTCCGTATTTTCAATGGTAGAACAAGATGCCGTGTTTTAAACCAGTTATTTTCTTGTGCAAAGGACATGTGACATGAGATCTATCCTCTCTGTGTTTTTGAGCCCATGGCGCTGTTGACTGTAGGCCCCGTACGGCACGGCAGAGCTCTAGAGTTGATTCATCATTGTGTAGCTGGAATTTTCTGCTTGTTGATTAGCCATTTGCCCACGAAGAAGAGCCTTAATTTTTCTGTTGGTCTCAGAACTTCTCATGTTGGCAGAATGCCCATCTTACACCACATTTCAAGTGGATAAAATATATCGCCGCTTCAACGATACCTTCAAAGATCGACTACAACTCCATTCTTAATGTTTCAAGAGATGTTTCTTTTTAATGTGTTAATTATTTTACTATTAAACAATGGCAGCCAACAATAAAGTGATTACTAATATATTCAAAATAAACTGGCACCAGAGTGGAACCCGCTTGAGATTCTCTCTCTCCATCTCTGCCCCTCCCCTGCTCTCTCTCTCTCTCTCTCTCTCTCTCTCCAAAATGAAGGTAAGACCGCAGACACAGAAAGACAAATACCGTATGGTTTCACTTATAGGTGGAATCTGAAAGAGTCAAACTCACAGGGGCAGAGAGGGTAGATGGTAGTTGCCGGGGGCCAGGGGCGGGAGAACTGGGGAGATGTTGCTCAACACGTACACAGTTTGAGGCAGGAGGTGAGTGCGTCCTGGGGATGTAATGTGGAACCTGGTGACAATAGCTAAGAACTCTGCGTTGTAAACTTGAAATCCGCTAAGAGAGTCAATCTTCAGTGTCCTCACCCCACACCGCACACTCCCCCCAAAAGATAACCCTGAGGACACAGATGTATTAATTAGCTTGTCTGTGGGAATAATTTCACAATGTATACAGGTAGCCAGCCATCACACTACAACCTTAAATATATACAATGTTTATATGCCAGTCATACCTCAGTAAAGCTGGGAAATTAAAAAAAGAAAGAAAGAAAGAAAGAACGTTTCTAGGAATGAAATTCCAGCTTCAGAAACATATATTTTTTAGTGATTGTCAAAATCACTGCGAAATGTGGTGTTTTCAAAAGCGCTAACTATGTTAGCAGATTCTAACTTTTTTTTGTTTTGCATCAGCTGTTTCTGCATTGGATGTTTGGAGGCATAATTTTTAAAAAGCAATTCGTTGAAGTGTGATTGACGCATGAAAACGTGTGTATGTAATGATGACAACTTGACGAATTTGAGGATGAGTATTCACCTATGAAAACATCACCATAATCTATGCCATAAATATGTCCGTCACCTCCAGAAGCGTCCTCCCAGCCTGCTATTTCTTCTTATTTTTATTTTCTTTTTGTGATAGGAACACTTAACATCAGTGCACATTTTGAAGCAAAGTCTCCCCAGACAGCTTTTCAAAATTCCAGAAATCAATAGAAAAAGTTTTAGGGCAAAACATGAAGTTTTCAGTGAACGCGATTCTGGTCACCGAGACAAATCGCATTCTGTCTAAAATAGCAACAGTACGTTTCAGGTATTTAAGGACTTTGAAACTGAATAACTTCTGTAGCCTTCTTGAGTAACATACACTGAAGGCATTTTTAGAAAGCGCTAAGGACTAGCTGACACAACGGCCACAGCAACGAGGCGCAAACATGATCCTCTGGACCGTACAGCCAGCCAGATACAGGGCGTGGCCACACCACTGAATCTCCCACCTCCTGGAACATGCGATTGGCCAGCTGCCCTGCACGTGGCTAGAAACCCCCATCCTAACTGCTTTGGCTGAGCTTAACACTCCTGTCCTCTAAGAGAGAGACCGGGGGCCGCTGTTCACCCAGCACATCTCCCATGCTCGAGGGGCGGCAACGGGGGCATCGTCCCACTGGATCCATGGGCTCTGGATTCCCTGGCATCACACATGGGGATGAGAAGGATCAGGGATTCTGAGACGTGGGTGGAGGTTCCATGAATGTTCTTCCGGCCCGACCCTCTGTACGCATGCCAGGGTCCTCAGAGACAGGACTGCGTCAGGATGGAAAATTGCATGGTCTTAGGAACGCGTTGCGTCTCAATCAGCTCTACTTAGAACGGAAGGCAGGCGATGTCAACAGCGCACCAACAGGTGTCCTCGGCTCTCCCTGAAGGCACCGCCGGGCTTCAGGAAGTGATTTTATTTTTTTTTTTTTAATTTTTTTTTCAACGTTTATTTATTTTTGGGACAGAGAGAGACAGAGCATGAACGGGGGAGGGGCAGAGAGAGAGGGAGACACAGAATCGGAAACAGGCTCCAGGCTCTGAGCCATCAGCCCAGAGCCTGACGCGGGGCTCGAACTCACGGACCGCGAGACCGTGACCTGGCTGAAGTCAGACGCTTAACCAACTGTGCCACCCAGGCGCCCCAGGAAGTGATTTTAAAGAGGCGATAACATTTAGGTATTCATATTACGATGCCTGCCTTCTCGCCACAGGCTCGCAGGGCTAGGGAAATTTCTTCCATTTTCACCTTGCCGGGACTTGAATTGGATTCTAGTCTAGAAAAGGCAGGAGAATGCAGGGACCCTATCGATGGCCTTGAATAACAGTGTGCAGAACAGCACCTGTAAGCCACGGAGAGGTTTTCCCTTTGGGAACCACACACGGCCTCCCTGAACACGCACACCCATGGCACTTGGGCCGGGACCGCTACCTTCCTGTATCTCGCTGTGCCTTTGTCCTCTCAGGCTTGACTCTCCCACTTCGTAGTTTGGGCGGCTATGCTTTCACGCATGGTCCAGTGTTGAATTGGGGTGTTTATTATACCTGCATGTAACTACACGTGTTCTGTCTCTGGTCCCCTGAGCAGACGGGCTGTGAGTCAGGGAGGGACATGACCCACAGGGTGTGTGAGGGACAGAGACGGTTAGAAGCCACCCACACTTCTTCCTAACCTCCGCTGACAGCAGACGAGGTAGCCAGAGCTGAAGATAGCTTATTTTGAGGGAAACACGTGGGCCCTTTAAAAGCCCCGCTGGCTTTCCCTCTCCCCCGCTCGCTGCCCCATGAATTTTCTCTTCGAAAATAGAAAACCTGACCTCACAGAAAGAATGTCACCTTTGACGTGAGGATTTTACAGCAGAGACCAAATTAGGTAGAGGTTTGAATACTGTGTTTACAGGAAGAAGCCTGGGGGGCCATAACTTCCATGAATGATGCATTTAATTAATCAGTTAATTAATTAAATGTTTATTTTTGAGAGGCAGAGACAGGACAAAGCAGGGAAGGGGCAGAATCGGAAGCGGGCTCCAGGCTCCGAGCGGTCAGCCCAGAGCCCGACGCGGGGCTCGAACTCACGGACGTTGAGAGCGTGACCTGAGCCGAAGTCGGACGCTCAACCGACGGAGCCACCCAGGCGCCTCTGATGCATTTTATGTAATAAGCAGAAGTAGGCAGATGTGGCAATACTCAAATGACAACACATTTCCTGTTGGCAAGCTCTCGAGGGTGCTCTTTCGACGTGGCCTCCTCCGTGTCCTCGTGCCGGGAGGCCCCAGGAGGGAGACGGGGTGTTGTGGGCTGGCAGGCGGCTGCCTGCGGACTGAGCTCCTCCGGGCGCCCTGGCCGGCGCAGGGCACTCCGGGACCTTCTGCGGGACCCGCGCGCGATGTGCCCGCCCCTCTCCAGGCAGGGGTCACTTCTCCCTCTGGGGCCCTGGCACCAAGCGCAGGGCAGCGACAGCCCGGGGCCGGCACGGGACACCTGCGTGAGGGCCTTCGGGATTTGTTTTCTAGAACCTCTTGGCACCTCTGCCTCCTGCCTGGTCTGGAGCTGGGCGTGTGCGCGTGTGTACGTACGTGTGTCGAGAAGAAGAAGGACACAAGGACAGTGCCGATGTCCAGTGCCGGCTGTAACACTTCAGGGCCGGCCATAAGCGTTCCCGGCCGTTACCTCACGGGGCGCCCGCTCGGGGACCGACGGGATCCCACGTATGCAGTATCTGTCATGCGACCGTGTGGCTTGTTTCCATGGCGGGAGAGACGGTCCTGGCCCTTTGGGCTGGCTGGAGCCCCTTTGGTGGAGTCGGGCCGTTGAGTTGAGGGCGGTTCCGACTTGGCCCCTGCTTCCCCCGGGGGGTGGGATGTGGAAGAGGACAGACCGTAGGAGGCAGGTCGGATGCGGGGAAGGCTCCAGGGGCAGGGGGGGTGCCGGGGGACAGCGTGCTCTTGGGTAGATGGAAGCCGTACGGGCAGGGTCCCCGAGAGAAGGGGAGGAGGGGTCCCACTTGTGTGATGTCGGCACAGCTGGCCCATCCCCCGCCTCACCCTGCCCTGTCGTTCTGACCCGCTGGCCTCCTGGCCATCCCTGCGGGCCGTGTCTCTGGCCTGGCTCATCACTGCTCCCCTACGTTGAGGCCTTGACCCCCCAGGGGGTGCATGCATGCAGGTTGTGCATATATGTGGCGCTCACCAGTGCGTGAGTGTCTCAGTGAGGCTTCGTGTCTGGGCGGTTCAGGTGGTCACGCTGCTGCTTTCTGCGAGTCTGGGCCCCCTCTGTGGTGGGAAGGGCCCTACAAGGGACTTGGGGACGCCGGTGGCCACACCAGCTCGATCTCTTGTGGGGTTTCTGGTCGGAGGTGTTCTCGTTAAGACCCAGGTCGTGGACCTTAGTGCTAGGATGTGATCGAAAACAGCTGCCAACTCTGTGGTCTGGCGCAGCTCCTGACAGCCTCGTGTCGTGATGAGTGTCCTTTGTGCGGGTGAGATAGACGGCGGTGTCTGGGCCCCGCGATGGCTTCAGGACGGGGCCGGTTTCCAGGAGGAGGGCTGAACCTCTCAGCCCCCCTCCCCCGACCCCGAGTTAGACCCCGAGTTAGTCCCCGGCGGCCACAGGGGCATTTGCAGGGCATCAAGCTGGTAGGCGTACGGAGGGGCTGGCAGGAAGTGCTCCCAGAGAGGGCTCAGCACCCCTTCTCCCAGCCGGTCCTGCACATCCCTACCCCCTGGCCGTTCCCGGCTCGTACCCTTGGAATAGACGTGTTTCCCTGAGGGCTGTGAGCCCTTCTAGTAAGTAAATGGACCCGAGGAGGGTCGTGGGAACCTCTGGTTTCCAGCTGGCCGGGGAGAAGTAGGGGGGCAACTGAGGTGGGGCTGCTCTCGTGGGGCTGGGCCCCTAACCCATGGTGGGGCCTATACTGGTTCCGGTGGTTACTCTCAGAGCTGAACCGCAGGATCCCATGCTTGTGTTGGAGCACTGAAACACTGGTTGGTGTGGGGAAAAACCCCACAGCTGGTGTCCTAGATGCTCTGAGTGAACACAGTCATAACTTTTGTTTTCCCTCCCTGGACAAGATTCGTTAAACTCGGGCCTTCGGAGTGTTCCTTCTGGGCCTCAGGGTTCTAAGATACGGTACGGTATGTGACCCAGGAACACGCTTCTCGGGCATACATCGTCCTGGATATTGGCAGACTTATTTTTTAAAAATCTTTTTCCTTTTGCAAAGGGGTATACTGATGCAGAAGTTTAACGGGCTGTTGAGTTTGTGCGTCGAGCGACATGGCAGACCAGAGCGACAGAATTTGTTTTGTGCTGGAAGTCGATACGAGGATGGGCCGACTCCCCCTCCTTGAAAAAGGAAAGAAACCAGAAAAAGGCAGGAAGTTTACAAGCGTGGCCCCGGACACCAAATGGAGGGTAATTTCCTCCCCGCTGGTGATGAAGAATGACCGTTGGAATCCTAGACTGTATCGTTCTTTGAATTGTGTTTTCACAAGGTATTTAAATGCCTGAGGTCAAACTTGGTAACGTGAAAATACGAAGGAGAGTCTTATTAAATTAGACAAAGAAAAATAATGGCTAAGGTACCCAGACAGACTGGAGCTTTGATACAACACTCTGCTTGGGCTCGTGCTGGGGGAGCGTTGTAATGAAGTCCTCTGGTGTTGCCCAGACCTTCCTGCACGTGACCCCAGAGCGACCCTCAACTCACCATGCCCAGAATTCCACGTTAGTCTGAAGTCAACCCACCCCTCATTCGTTATCTGCCCAGATGCCGGAATGAAATTTTATAGTCCCAGGGGGTTCTGGTTTCCTGAGTGCAGGCTGGTTCCGACTTTAGAATCGTTTCTTTAATACTTGTATATTTAATATTTATATTCTGTATATTTATATTTTTATATACCTTGGATACTTACTACTGTCTCCTTGCTACTTAATAGTCAGTAGTCAAATTCAACAGTCAGTTTGCATTTCCTTCTTAGATTCTTAGTAAAAAACATGATATATGATTCAACGTACAATACACTTCCGTTCTACAGGACCTGTCACTGATGCACGCAGGTGCACACGAAGGCTGACACAACGGCTAGAACGCGGGTCTTTTTCTAGACGTACGGGGTTTGGGCTCTGGAATAACGGCAGGAGGCAGCACTGGAGAGTGAGTGTCTCCATTTTAAGCTGGAAACAGGCACTCGTGTGGCTCGACGTGGAAAGTGCCTGCACTGCTTTCTGGCTCATTGGCCGTTTTGATGGCCTCACCTCGGGGGTCCAGGGCTGTGCTCTGAGAAGCCCACAGGGTGAAGGGTGCCTAGATACAGAACTAGAACTACAGCCGGGGGGAATATATCGTCCCGGTCACCGGTGCCGTTTTGTGGCTGCTCGAGGGAGACGGTCCCCTGTCCCTCAAACGATTTGGGTTCACCTGGGTGCCTGTGAGGAGGGCTGGCCTTTCAGAGGTGTGCCCTGTGTGCTCGCCTGAGAAAGAGTTAGCAGACAGAATACCATTGCCCGGAAGCTGTCAGCTGGCGTCTTTCCAGTTGTCTCCATGGAGGGGGACGCCTGTTGTTTTCTGCGAAAAGCCTAGAAACTGTGTTTCACGTGTTCCAGAATTTATGGGACTGAGTGAGGGATTACATGGGGTCTGTGGGTCTTTTGTCATGCGGAGAGCTGAGCAAATGGTGTGCAACACAGAGACACTTCAGATCCACAACCTTACCTGGTGGCGGTAAAGCAAAGCCCCACGAGCGGGGGTGTTTCTGCACCCGTGTGGGGCTGTGGATGTGGAAGCGTGGGGGGACTTGCTCTGTGGGTCCATCCATGCCCTCGCTCACTCACTCGTAGAGTGAGTACTTGCTGGGTGCCCACGTTGAGCCAAGTCCTGGCGCCATGAACACGGCACCCCTCTCCTCACGAAATTCCACTGCACCAGGGGAGACAAAATAAACATAAATAAAAAAATTATAACTTAGTAAGAATTGTAAGCTTTTAGAATGTTTCAAGTAGAGTACGATAGGATACCAACTTAGGCTTTCTTTACTTTTAAAATTTTTAATGTTTCTTCATTTTTCAGAGACAGAGTATGCGTGGGAAAGAGGAAGAGAGAGAGAGAGGGAGACCCAGAATCCGAAGCAGGCTTCGGGTTCTGAGCTGTCAGCACGGAGCCTGGTGTGGGGTTGGAACGCATGGACCACGAGATCATGGCCAGAGCTGAAGTCGGAGGCTTAACTGACTGAGCCGCCTGGGCACCCCAACAACTTAGACTTTCTAAAAATCACTCAGTGGGTTTATGTAAAAGGCACTGCAGGGGAGTGAGGAGGAGGGAAGGAAGGTTAGCTCAGTCCACATGCTGACACAAAGTCCAGGCGGATGTTTTGGTGGGTTGGACGAAGACCGAGGGTTCAGGAGCTGGTGATGGCTGGATTTGGAGCGTATTGTGGAGGTTGTGTCTCCAGGGCTTACTTTGGCCGGGACGAGAGGAGTCAAGGTTGATTTCTTAGAGTTTGGTTCTGAACACGTTGGTAGGTCGTGTGCCATTGACGTAGATGAAGAAGCAAGAGAGAAGAATGGGATTCTTTCTCTCCTCCTTCCTCTTTCTTCTTTTCCTCCTTCATTCCTTTCTTTCAGGTAGGAGCAGGGAATCCAGATAGGATTTTGAGATACCTGTTACAGTATCTGAGCAAAGTGTACATTGTCTCTTGCCCATGGAATTTTCTTTCTAATAGGATAAGCAGGGAAGAATTACACACATGTAGAATCTCAATTTCAGAAGTGACATGCGCAATGAAGAAATGCTTAAGGTAAATGGATTTATCCAAACTGGGCATTTTTGAAAGAGAAATGGGGGTGCCTGTCTCAGTTGGTTAAGTGTCCGATTTCGGCTCAGGTCACGATCTCATGGTTCGTGTGTTCGAGCCCCGCATCGGGCTCTGTGCTGATGGCTCAGAGCCTGTTACAGATTCTGTGTCTCCCTCTCTTTCTGCCCCTCCCTGGCTCATGCTCTCTCTCTCAGAAATAAATAAGCATTAAAAAATCTTAAAAAAGAAAGGGAAATGTAACTAAATCTAGAATGACCTGGCCATTGGATTGGTGTCCAGGGAGGAGAGCAGCATACATGATTCGTTTATCTCCACCTTCCATCATTTGATAGAAAAGGGGTGTCTGGGGGCGCCTGGGTGGCGCAGTTGGTTAAGCATCCGACTTCAGCCAGGTCACGATCTCGCGGTCTGGGAGTTTGAGCCCCGCGTCAGGCTCTGGGCTGATGGCTCAGAGCCTGGAGCCTGTTTCCGTATCTGTGTCTCCCTCTCTCTCTGCCCCTCCCCTGTTCATGCTGTGTCTCTCTCTGTCCCAAAAATAAATAAATGTTGAAAAAAAAAATTTATAAAAAAAATAAAAAAAAAAAAAGAAAAGGGGTGTCTGCTGCTGATGCTTCCCCAGAAAGTGTCTTTTTGTTTGAATTTTCAGCTCACTTTTCAGTTTGACATATATTTCTGCACAGGGTTATAATGTTTTCTGAATGAAGGAAGCCAAACATTATTTAGATTGGCCCACTCTGAGAGATTGCATATAAAACTCACGAGGCATCGAATCTACTTGTGTCTTGTAAGTACAACAAAAATCCATGAAAGAAAATGTTTTTTATGGCATATTTAACAGTGATCGTATGTAACTCCGCATCACTACAGCGCATAGGAATACATTGGCTATTACCCATGTGAAGGATCTAACATAAATACAGCAGAAAATCTGGGATAAAGAAGACACATGGGGCACCTCGGTGGCTCAGTGGGTTGAGCATCTGACTCTTGATTTCGGCTCAGGTCATGATCTCATGGTTTGTGGGATCCAGCCCTGCATTAGGCTCTGTGCTGACAGTGTGGAGCCTGCTTGGGATTCTCTCTCAACCTCTCTCTCTCTCTCTCTCTGTCCCTTCCACATTTGTGCTGTCTCTCAAAATAAATAAGTAAACTTAAAATGAAAAAAATACATGCGTAACAACACCTGTGTGCTCACCTTAAATCTAGAGCTGGGGTGGAGATGGTGATCTGCTTTTACACCGACACAGGATCTGACTTGGCTAACACACATCTGATTCACTGGTTTACCTACCTCTTTAAAAGTTAGCAAATTCCTCAAAACGGTTCTTGACGAGAATCAGTTCAGTGGAAAGCGTGCAGTATTCTAAGATCTTTGACAAAGATTGATGGTGTAACTCCGTTGGCAGAGCAAGGAGGTAGGTGCTGAGGAAGCCAAGGTCATATTTAAAGAGAGAGATTTGAGTCAAGTATGTGGCCCCTGCTGGCTCCAGAGGATGAGGGGACATTGTTGGCCAGTGCAGGACCTTAAAGGCGAAGATGAGAAAGTTGGGTATGTCTGGTTCAACTCTGAAGGGAACCAATGAATGGGTTAGAAGGTCAGAAGGGTAAAAAGAAAGGTTAATTTTATAGCAACGTTTGGGGCAGGCTTAGAGAAGGGAAACTTGAAAACAAGTCCAAATGAGGGCATGGAGAAGAGTTAAGTTGGGTAAAATCCCAGTACGGCTGGAGGGAGAAGAAATCGTGCCTGTAGGAATGGCAGCAAGTAGGAATAGCCAGGAAAATATTGTAGGCAGCATTAAAAGTGGCAAAGTGGCTGATACGTAAATTATCTGAGATTTGATAGTCCTTGCCTGACAGAGCTGACACCCGAGTCCTCCTCCGTGAGATTTCAAATTTTGCATTCCCGGAAGTAAATGCCCCAACGCTATCGAAGATAACCATTTTCCGAAGCCAGTATGTAAAGAACCTTTCAAATTCAAAAATAAACATACTCTTTGGGAATCTCAAGGGCTGGGCCAAATGTAAGATCAACTTGGGAAATTAAGGTAATGACTGTCAACTCAGTGATTATTCCAGATTGGCTGGGTTGAAGTCTTGCGTACTCTCACAGTGGGCTTTGACTAATCTAACAAGGAAGGCTAAAGAAAGGCATTGCAAATAAGGCTTTGGGGCAGGAAGAAAAGACTTCCTGTCACTTGTCTTCTAACTTTATAATTTGGCCTCCTTTTATAGCATTTTGTTTTCACGTGAATTGACTTGAACTCAATCTCTTCTTCAATTACGCCAAAGAATTAACATTTGTTCCTCAAGTGACACATTTTGCCTTGTTATCAAAACTAATTGTCCTTGCAAATTGTCCAAGTTGGCAGATGCCTTTCTTTGTCTTGTCCATGGCAGGATGGTGGCTAGTTTGGGGTCTGTCTTGAGGGTGCTGGTGGAGGACAGGTGGGGGACAGGTGGGGGACAACACGTCTTCACCGTTGCTCGATACCCCTCACCTTTCTAGACATGAAACACGGCCCCCTTTGGAGCTTCCTCACTGAGAAGAGGCCCAGGTCTCTATTCAGTGACCAGGGATTTTAAGTACTTGGGTCTGCTATTTTTTTTTATAAAAGGAAATGCATTGGTAACAATGACCATTTTGGTCCTATCTGAATTCTCACTTCATCCAACAAATATTTTCCTCGTATTTAGTTTTGTTTTAATTATTGGCTGCATACAAAGACCTCAGAGCAGACACAACTTCGTGGGTATCTGCTGCTGTCCCACTGTAGCATGGCTTAGGACCAGTGGTAGAAAACACTAAACCCACCTCGACTGTGAAAATCCCCAAGACTCACTCGGTTGATGAATGGGGTGCTTGCGTCTATCAGCCACCCGGTGGCCCATTCACATCCCAGTCCTGTTGCAAATGCCCCAGGATCTGGAGAATCGGGGTGTTAGAAACAATGGAAACATAGAGAGACGGCATGAGTTTTACCCCAGAGGTTCAGGGATGCTATACACATTATAACTTCATGTTCTTCACGAATTTTTATTCTTTTAGGACTCTGGCTACAGGTACACAGGCAGGTGGGGCATGAAGTTCAGCCACCGCGAAGTGGGAGGAGGGGTGTCTTTCTAGTTGAGGGTCTCAGTGGTCTATCAGAAAAGGGGATTCATTGGCTGAGCCCTCCCTGGCTGGGCTCCCGTAGTCCTGGGGCCGCTTATACACTGTGGGCCGGAAGATGCTGCCCACCCCGCCACCTGCCACCCAGTCTCTCTCCTACTCTTTCTTCTCTCTACTCCTGCCTTTTCCTTCATGGTCCAAGTGTATTGAAATGCATGTAATTCTTCATCATTTGTGCCTCCATCTATTTGAACGTGAATCTTGTCCCAGTACAAATTTTTATTTTAGTGCAGAAACAGGAAGGGTTAGTACAATCGGGAGATTTTTATGGAGGAATCAAACCCCAGCAAGAGGAACTGACCAGGTGCTAAGGGTTGGCCAAACAAGAATGCCATTTTCTTGTAGTTATTGACTATGAAAACAGTCTTTGCTTTGCTCCTGTTAAAATGTATGATTCCTAATCCCGATTGCTAATTCATCTCTTTCAGATTGTATTATAGTGGAAATGAATTGTTTGCTTTGGAACCAAAAAGTAGAGAGAAAAGATAGCGGAGGCAAGCAGGAATGAGCAGATGATCCTAGTTAACTGTTTACAGATACCTCACTTGAGCGGAGCGACCGTAGATTTGCGGTACTCTTGACTGCTAAGAGAGCACTATTTAATTTTTTTTTAACGTTTATTTATTTTTGAGACAGAGAGAGACAGAGCGTGAACGGGGGAGGGGCAGAGAGAGAGGGAGACACAGAATTGGAAACAGGCTCCAGGCTCTGAGCCGTCAGCCCAGAGCCTGATGCGGGGCTCGAACTCACGGACCGCGAGATCATGACCTGAGCCGAAGTCGGACGCTCAACCGACTAAGCCACCCAGGCGCTCCAAGAGAGCACTATTTAATCTTGTGTTCTGTGAGCTACCGTAAAGTTGTCTTTTCAGATTTCTATTCATAAGTCGGAATGTCAATACACCTCAACGATTTTACTCTTCGTTCATTAAAATGAAACTTTGCTCTTTAGATATGCATCCGTCTGATACGTAGGTAAAAGTCGTTTTCAAGTATGTGTAAACAAAAGTAAAAACAGGCAATGGGTAAATCGTAGCTCAGTTGTATCATGCGTCAGGAAGGACAACGTGCTGATGGGTAGTAGGCGGGACCTCGCGCTGTGTTGGGTTTGTGAGACCATCTACTCCTTTGCAGTTGACACTTTTCCTTAGGACAGTCCTGGGAAGGACAAGCTTTCATAAATGACCTAAAATTTGCCTAATATTCATGTCTTTATGTTTTTTATTTATTTATTAATGTTTTAAAATATTTATTTTTGAGAGAGAGAGAGACAGAGACAGAACATGAGCAGGGGAGGAGCAGAGAGAGAGGGAGACGCAGAATCTGAAGCGGGCTCAGGGCTCCGAGCTGTTGGCACAGAGCCTGACGTGGGACTCGAACCCGCAGACCGTGAAATCATGACCTGAGCCAGTTGGACGCTTAACCAACTGAGCCACTCAGGCATCCCTAATATTTGTGTCTTTAAAGTGGGGTCTTCTTGGGGCGCCTGGGTGGCTCAGTCAGGTAAGTGTCTGATTCTTGATTTCCCCTCAGGTCATGACCTCACAATTCGTGAGGTCAAGGTCCACATCAGGCTCTGCACTGAGCATGGAGCCTCCTTGGGATTCTCTGCCTCTCTCCTTCTGCCTCTATCCTGCTCCTGCTCTCTCTCACTCTCTCTCTTCACCCCTGCCACCTCTCAAAAGTAAATAAATGAACACCTTTTTTTTAAGTGAGATCTTCTTTAAAAAAAGAAAAGGAGGCAACTGGGTGGCTCAGTCAACTGAGTGTCAGATCCTTGGTCTCTGCTCAGGTCATGATCTCATGGCTCCCAAGTTGGAGCCCTGAGTAAGGCTCTGCACTGACGGTACGGAACCTGCCTGGGATTCTCTCTGTCTCCCCCGTCCCTGCCCCTCCCCTGCTCTCTGTCTCTTTTTCTGTCTCAATCTCTCTCTCTCTGTCTCAGAATAAATAAAAAAACTTAAAAGGAAATAAAATGGAGTCTTATCCTTTTATATTAGGATTCAGCATACCAGGGGCTTACCCAGAGAAAGTAGGCGTTCCCGTATGGACTTTTACCCTTTCAGAGGGGAAAGGACATGGGCTGGACTCCCGCTGCGTTTGGGGTACATACCGTGGTGTTTGCTTCTCCCTCCTGGCTGGTATGCTTGCCTTACTTCTTCCATTTGCCGCGGCCAATGCCACGATTATCACCAGGACATGACAGTCTCACCAGTGACAGCAGATCCTGGAGTCTGGAGGGCAGCTGTGTCATCCGGCCACCCAGAAGGACCGTGGCCGATTCCTGCTGGCCCCCTTAATGCCCCTGTATCCTGCTTCTCAATGGCACAGCTCTTTCATTTACTACGTGCTTCCTTAAAATGAGGTCCAGCAGATCATGGGATGTGGTGTCAGGGCCAGAAATAGTCTGTGGGCCAACACTGGCCCAAGACCTTGAACAACGGCCAGACTTGGCTCTGTCTTTCCTCACCAAGACTAACTTCCTAGGAGCTCCATCCGGCACCCATACAAGTCGGTACCTGGGCTCCCGGCTGCCACGCTGATCGCGACCACGCACACGCACTGTCAGAAATCCAGCACAGGGCTCCGCATGGATCCCCGCTTGACTCACAAGGAGCTGCTTGGCGCTAGTGAGTTGGATGACATGTTAACAAATCTCCGAACAGCTAAGATGTCCCTGATGCCGTTAGACTCTTGGAGGGAGATAAACAGATTCTCTGCCCAACTGAAATGGTTGTAAGACAGAGGAAGGCCAGAGCAGACACACACGGAGAGGATTTAGGAACAAGAGGGTGATGATGCGGGGCTGCTGGGGCAGTCGGGGCATGTGCCCACCGATAGGGTGGGGAGGGATATCTCAGCGTAGGACGTTTGCGTTGGGATTCCAAGGTTGAGAAGAGACTGGCCATCAAAGACCAGAGAGGCGTGACCTAGAGATAGCGGAGGGAAGGAGGCAGCAGTGGAGGAGGAGAGAATGGTGTGTGGGGACCCAGGGCAGGGAGAGTGCTTACGGTGAGGTGAGAGATTTGGCTGTCCTCCAAAGTCAAGAAGGCCTATTGTGCACGGATTTTAAGCAGGGCCTTGACATGTCTGATTGACAGTTTGGAGGACCAGTCTTGCACAGCCTGGCTGTTCCGTGCAGAATGGATTATAGCAGATTGGGGGGGCGGGGGAAATATGAACGCAAGCATCTTGCAGGAGTCCGGTGAGCCAGCCAGATGTGAGTTGAGAGGCAGTGTGGACGGAGGTAGTAGGGAAGACAGAAGTGGAGGGACAGGAGATCTATCTGGGGGATACAGCTAGCAGGCCTCCCCCTGACCCAGTGGATTTGGTGAGTACCGGAAAGGAAGGATTCAGAGGGGGTATTTAAAGAGTGGTCCTGAGCAACTAGGTACCGTGGTTGAGAAGGTCCACAGACAGGTGTGGGGGACATTTAAGAACCAAGCGGGAGCCTCTGAAGCCTCGAACCTTCAGCTCATAGGAGCAGGGCCACTGAGCCAGCAGGTGCGTGTGAGTCTAGAGCCAGCATGGTCGTCGCGAGAAACACCACGAACCCTCTGGGTTAGGGCTCCACTCATTCAAATACGCTCTCGAGCATTTGGTAGTAAAGCTTGCACTCTTCCCAGTTCATCGAACGAAGATTTCCTGTGCTCAGCAGGAAGTGATGAGGTGCCTGCCTCACGGACTCTCCTCTGCTGCAGTCTGAATACTCAAAACGCGTTTTATCATCGCCCCCAGACAGAGTGTCCCCCGAATTTTCTACTCAGTCTTTGGCATCAGCCACTGCCTAGGCCTTCGAGAGAGGATGGTTGGGTCACCGACCCTGCTTCTCCAGCCACAGGTGGGCCCCCCGTGAGAGCTCTGGGGTCCACCTCCAAGCCTCCATACACACTTTCTCCTGAGTTTGGACTTTGATCTTCTCTGTCCCAGGCAGCTCCTAAAGCCTCCTAGCTGGTCTCGACGTATCCACTGTTGTCCTGCCCCACTGTGATACTCAGGGAGCAAAGACATAAATCCATCACTTTCTAGTTATAACTACCCAACAGCTCCCCATTTTTATTTTCTTCTATTCTACCGCATGCCTACAGCTCTGTTCTAATGACGACCGCTCAAGGCTTCCAACTTTGCATATGAGCCGATCACATTCCCAGGATCATGCCAGATTGGGGTATTCCCTAGTTTCTGGGAAAAGGCAAACACTACAAACTGCGTGTAGCCACTGTCCATAGGTCATTTCAGGCACGCTACTCTTCCCTGATAGTCGGTGCGTGCCTTAGGGCAGGGAAATATTTTATTTATTTTTGCTTTTCTGTCCTTCGGCACACGATATCGTGCAGTAGGTACTCAAAAACTGGTCACTGAGTGAATAAACTTGAAGCGAGGAAACACAAGAACATATGACGAACTCGTGCACATCAAGAAAATGTTTTAACAAACAGCTCCTGGATGAATGAGTCAATGCATGTTTCCTGTCAACTTAAAATAAGAGTGGGGGCAGGAAAAAGCACAGAGGCTTGGTTAACCGTGTTAACTGGAGGTCCTCAACAAACACTGGCTGAATGAACGAATGGACGGACCTCCCTGTGCCAATCCCACAATGCAATCCTGGGGGGCTTACTTGTTTTTCGTTTGCTTTTGTTTTGGTAATGAAACTATTTAACGTGAGTTCGACCTTTTAACGGTTTAAAAAATGTACACAGCCGTATTGCTAACGGCAGGCATTGTTTGCTGTAGGGCATTTTTCCAGAACTTATTTGTCTTGCATAACTGCATAGTTAATTGCGTTCTAAAAAATGTACCTGGCTGCTTCGATGTGAATGATCACACGATGTGAAGGTGACCCGTGTGGATTTTTTAAATCCATATTTCAATTTTTTCTGTGCTTGTAGAGTTATGGTTACAATTTCTTGTAATTAGTTCTCTAGGGGCAATATTTTTCTGTGGTGCAGCAAGGGAAATGTTAGATGCTAATATACGAAACAGTTGTAAGTTCTAGAATGTCACAGTTGATGGCCATGGATCTAATTTGTACAAGCATTCCTCTTACCCAGTCTAGCCTTCCTCGCCCAACACAGCCAGCCTATCCCTCAGGTCTCCAGACTTCAGCTTTAATGTGTTTTTATAGAAGTTGATTCTCAGTAATTTGTGCTCTTAAATAAGCCAGAAGTGTCACTGCAGCATAAGTAGGCCAAGCCACCGGGAGCTGAGAGGACATCAAACAACACCCACATATTTAATGGATGGAAGAATCAATACCGTGGTCACCCAGATTGGTGTTCTCCCAGGGCTGTGGGAAGGAAGGGAGGGAGGGCGAGGGGGAGGAAGGAGTAGAGGGGAGGGCGGGAGGGAAGAGAGAGGAAAAGGGAGGGAGGGGAAGGAAGCAAAGGAGGAGAGGAGAGGGAGGGAGGAGGGAAAGATCGAAGGAGGGAGAGGAGAAGAAGGGGGAAAGAGGGGGGCAGAAGGACGGGGTGGGGGGGAGGAGGAGGGAGGAGGGAGGGGGTGGGGGAGGGAGGCATGGTGGCTTTGGGCCTGCCCGCTGCAGCCGCCATGACCTGGCCTGTGTATGGTGGATGATGTTTCTTGCTCATTTAAGAGGTCAGGTTAGACACCTCGCCGGAAAGGCAAATGATTTGCAGCCGTGACATGTTGGTGACCATTTAAGATTTTCATGCAATGAAGAAAATCACCAGTGGCCAGAGTAAAGGGACTTCCTGGCATTGGTGGCCCAGGCGAGCAGCAGAGGGCAGAAGTGTAGTGATGTGGTAGCAATTCTAGAAACATTAACAAAATTCTGAGAAAGACATATCTTCTAGTACGCTCGACAAATCATACCTTCGAGTACGTTGGCCAGGTCAGTGGTCTCCTGGAAAGGAAGGACCTGTGCTGTCCCTGAAATGCACCATGGGGACACTGAATGGAGAGAGTCCCCGTGCAGGCTTCTCTGCCGATGAGAATGCGTGGTGGAGGGTCCTGAGTGGGTATGAGGGTGGTCAGTCGTAGACACACTCATTTACGTACAGGCCCAGGTGTTTAGTGAACTCAGTCGTGGTGTGATTTGTAGTGACGACGGTGGGCTTCACGATTGTGTTAGGGTTCTGCGTGTCTCTGTGGTAGGACAGTTACATTTTCTGTGCCCCCAGTTTCCTCACCAGGAAGATGGGGATGGTGTTGGCAGCTACCTCATGGGGCCGTTGGCAGGATTAAATGCAGTGGCCTGGCGTGCTGCCAGGGACACAGAGACGCTGCATGGCTTTTAAAAATCACTTGAGAGGCGCCTGGGTCGCCCAGTTGGTTGAGCCTCCGACTCTCGGATTTGGCTCAGGTCACGATCTCTCCGTTCATGAGTTCAAGTCCTACATCGGGCTCTGTGCTCACAGCAAGGAGCCTGCTTGGGATCCTCTCTCCTACTCTCTCTGCCTCTCTCTCTCTCTCTCTCTCTCTCTCTCTCTCTCTCAAAAATAAATAAATAAACATTAAAAAAAATCACTTAAATTGACACAGTAGAATTCCACCGTGGGATTTGTGGATAGAGTGAAGAATTGTAGGTATTGGAAGAACCTACTGATTCTGTAAGGCTGTTGCTGAGCCTGGATCAGGGCAGCCTGACTGGTCCAGACCACACCTGCTGTTCCAGGCAGGGAGAAGCTGCACCATAGTTTTGTGGGGCGGGCGTTGGCCCCGGGGGCCTACTGAAGGTGAGGTGCAGACTGTTGCTGTACCTGCTGTGCCATCTGAATTAGTGGCCCCCAGTCTTCAGCTCCCAGCCCCCCATACCCATGTCCCTTGCCTGTGACCTGCCACCTTCTCACTGGAGGCAGGGGACTCCTCCGCATCTTCGCTGAACCTTGGCTATCAGACATGATTCAGTGAGCACGGGGTGGGCATGGGCCACCTTGTGCAGGCCACACCGTGGGTTACAGAGAGCACAGCATGCAGCTGCTTGCTCTCACGCTCCCTTGTCATTTCCATGAGGACAAGACCGACCAACCTGCTGGTCTAGGGAGAACAGAGAGAGACATGAGGACCTGATCCAGTTAGGCAGCAGCCCGGATGTCCACCTGAGCCCAGCCCTGATCAGCAGACCCCCTACAAGTGCAAAGTAAATGCTTCTTGTGACATGTCCTTGAGCCTCTGTGGTTGTTGCACGGCGACGAGGAACTGAATGACTCAAGAGAGCCCTTCTCTCAATAAGGTACATGTGTTAGGTTTGGCAGATGGTTCAGTCCGCCTGAGTAAGTGTGCTTCTGAGGCCATTACACTATATTTAATGTTTAAACAATGTTTAAAAAACATTTATTTAAAAAATTTTTTTAATGTTTATTTATTTTTGGGAGAGACAGACAGAACGCGCATGGGTTAGGGGCAGAGAGAGAGGGAGACACAGAATCAGAAGCAGGCTCCAGGCTCCCAGCTGTCAGCACAGAGCCTGACGCGGGGCTGGAACCCAGGAGCCGTGAGATCATGACCTGTGCCGAAGTCAGACGCTTAACCGACTGAGCCACCCAGGCGCCCCCACAACTTTTATGTTTTTAAACATCTGAAGTAGCGAAGCGGAAAGAGAAATTAAGATGTGTTTGCCAGAGACAGAAATGTCGAAAACTTGGTAAGGAGGGCAAATAGAAAAATACCATCAAAGCACGGATGTAGGAATTTATACGGCAGCACTGCTGTTTTGAGTACCGCTCTCTCAGGCTTCCCCCAACCTCCTCCGTGTGGATCGCAGTAGTATTTTAATGTATGTTATTATTTTTACACTACTATTGATGGTACTCAATCGCCCTGAAAAATTGAAATTACGTTTATGTGTATTGATCAGAAGGAGACAGAGGGAAGTAAGATACCAGGTCCCCCGTGTCCACAGTGTGATGCTGATGCGGACGAGGCAGGTTTAGATGTCCTGACAGAGCCCTTCCTCACAGACGCTGTTCAGTAGAAGCTCCAGAGGAACACGGGGGAGAGACGGACACTTAAATGCTGCCGTGGTCCAGCTTTGCTGTCGCGGGGAATGGTGTTTTTTCTTAGCTTGTTATGATTCCTCTCTGATGACAGGGCGGCCAGGTAGCTTCTGGAGCATCTTTCTCATGGGACAGATCATCTTTGACAGAGGGAAGGCTTCCTCCAGCTCTTGGGCCATCTT